>NC_058132.1:164573798-164650281 GCF_016433145.1 Gracilinanus agilis
ATATATATATATACATATATATATATATATATAAAACCGTCTATAGCTGGCTAGATTCCGATCTGTTCTATTCATTTAGGTCTTTAGTTACAAACTGTTTTATAATCCTGTCTCATTCATGTGTGTGTGAATTTAGCTGCTCTAAAGGTACTATAATCCCATAAAGGAAAGGGGCCATCTTAAATTTCATTCATTCATTCATTCATTCATTCCACATACATGAATTAAGCACTAATGATATGCAGAATTCTATGTTAGACACTGAGGGAGACACACTATTTACACAAGATAAGAGCCTTGTATTCAAGGAGCTTACAGCCTAGTTGGTGGATAATACACACATAAAAATAGTGTAATACAAAATATTATGTGTTAAGTGTATCAGAGAAGTAGAAAATTAAGCATTATGTGAGATATAGAATCAAGAAAGGCTTCCTGGAAAAGGTGGCATTTGAGGTGATAGGAATGTAATAGGTGAAAAGGAAGAGAGAACTTATTTTTGATGCAGCAAGAGCTATGAGAAAAGGGGGACAGACTTGTCTCAAGTGGTATACAGAAAGGAATAACATTAAATAAGGGTAGAATATCAGAGTGGTGCACACTGGTGAATGGGCATTCTTGAATGCCAGGCAAAGGAGTTGAAAATTTATTTGTAGGCAATTAAGAGTTTTTAAAAATTTTGAGCAGACAAGTGACATAGTCAGATCAATGCATAACAAAGTTTGAATTGAAATAGTCTGAAGGTGGGGCAGCTGGCTAGCTCAGTGGATTGAGAGCCAGGCCTAGAGACAGGAGGTCCCTAGGTTCAAATCTGGCCTTAGACATTTCCCAGCTGTGTGACCCTGGGCAAGTTACTTGACCCCCATTGCCTACCCTTACCACTCTTCTGCCTTGGAGCCAATACACAGTATTGACTCCAAGACAGAAGGTAAGGGTTTTAAATTTTTTTTTTAAAAAAAGAAAGAAATAGTCTGAAGGCCAGAGGGAATGGATGCAATATATTGTGGAAACTGAATAGACAAGATTTGGTATCTGACTAGACATGCAAAGTGAGGGATTGGGAAGCATCAGAGAGGTCTCAAGATTTCAAATTTAGGAAGCTGAGACTGCAGCCATCAGCCTGCCTTTCTGGATTTCATTATCTCCAGAGACTTTGAGATGAAATCAACTTAGATACTCACATTCCCTGGTTAGGTCAGCTCTAGCCCACCCCTACCTGTTTTTCAGGTTCTTTTTATGTGTTGTCTCCCCTATTAGACTACAAGCTCCTTGAGGGCAGGGACTATTATGTGTTTTTCTTTGTAGCCCAGCACTCACCACAGTGCTTGACACATAGCTGTTATATAGTCATTTCAGCCTTATCTGACTTTTGGGGATCCCAGATCCATTGGGGTTTTCTTGGCAAAGATTCTGGAGTGGTTTGCCATTTCCTTCTCCAAATCATTTTATAGATGAAGAAATGAAGGCAGAGTTGAGTGACTTGCCAGGGTCACACAACTAGTAAGTGTCCATGGTCAAATTTAGACTCAGGTCTTCCTTTGTGTTAGTTTCCTCATTTGTAAAATGAGCCAGGAAAGGAAATGACAAATCACTCCAGTGTCCTTGCCAAGAAAACCCCAAATGGGATCACAAAGAGTTGAACACAATAGAAACAACTAAACAACAATAACAACTTCCTGACTTCCAGCCAAATGCTCTATTCACTATACTACCTAGTTGCCCTGTGGCACATAGTAGGCATTTAATAAATGTTTACTGACTTAATAAATGATGATTCAATGAAAGAACTAGCTAATTCAGAAGGAGCAGGTTTGGCAGGAAAGATCACAAGTTTGGTTCTGAACGTGCTTATGTAAGGTATATCTGGGTGGAAATATCCTGTAACATGTTGGATGTTTGAGTTTGGAATTCAGCAGAGAGGTCAGATCTAAGAATATGGAGTTGGAAGACCCCTACATTGGGCTGGTAATTGAACTAAGAGAATGTGATTGCTAAGGAAGGGAATATCATGAGACCAAATACAAAACCTTTGTGAACCTCAAGGGATCATGGAAGAAGATAAGGAGTCAATAGGAGAGACAGAAAGGATAGTTGAGCTAGACAGGGAACCAGAACAGTTTAGTACCTTTGAAACCAACGGAAGCAAGCAGTTATCTAGTAGGTGCTTGGGTGGGGGTAGGAGGGAAGGGAGCTAGTCAGTAGTATCATAAGCTGCATAAAGGTCATGAAAAAGAAGGTTGGAAAAAGGTCATTGGATTTGTCTGGTGACTAAAGAATGCAGTTAGAATAGAATAATGGGAAGAAGTCAAATGGCAAGACGTTGAGGAGAGGATAAATGGTGAGGAAGTATAGAAAATTTTTTCAAGCTTTGTGATGATGGGGAAGAGAGATGTGGAACAGTAGCTGGATGGGACAGAAAGGTCAAAGAAAGGCTTTTACAAGATTGGACAGTTCCAAGCCTGTTTGTTAGCAGATAAGGAGGCAGAAAATGAGAGGATTCTGACCCAGACAGAGAAAATGACAAAGACAGGGACATAGAGACAGAGACAGAGACAAGAGATCGAGATAGACACAGGTCGTAACACATACACACTGTGGCAGAGTAAGGTTCTGAAGGAGGCAAGCATGGGATGAGTCAGTCAATAAACATTTATTAAGCACCAGCTATGAACCAGCAGTAAACCCTGGATCAAAGAAGCCATTAAATGTATTAACTTTAATGAGGAATAGGGATATTTTTTTTCTTCTGTAAAAAAGAAGGAAGGAAAAACAATGGGTGGTGATGCTGAGAAAATCAGAGAAGACCCGAGAAAGCTGACATCAGATGGTTTTAAGCATCTCAAAAAAACAGGAGACCAAGTTATCAGCTTTAAATGAGACTTTCTCTTGTATCCTTCCCAACACGTATAGAATAGTGTTTGTTGAATTGAATGGAATTATCCTTTTTATTGTAGGTTGGACCCAACCTGGCATTATAGAATTTCATAAATGCTTTATCATCATAACTGATATTGACAGAGTTACCCAAAGTGCCTTAGAATTGTTTATCTCTCAAAAGCTACCTGAAGAAATAATGAATAAGCACTTTTGGCTGGATAACTACTCATGAGGATATTGTATAAGGCATTACATCTTTTGACTGACTATAGCAGATGACCTTTGAGATCCATTCCTACTCTAGGATTCTGTGGACTTTGGAACTTGGATCTTGGGCCCAGGGTAGCATGATATGACTGCTAGGAGCCGATATGAGGTTCAACTCCAAAAGTGATGTGATATTTAATAGAGGATGACAACCTGGGGAAAGGAGTCTTCTGTAGTGACAGGGAAGATGTGGTGAGACTTGGGAGGGAAGAGGAAGCCAATACAATGGAAAAATTTCAGCTGAATATAAATGTCCCTTGTAGCATCACATACAACTTCTCCCACTAGGATTCCCTCTCTTGGGAAACCCTTCAGTTCCATCAAGACTCCTGATATTTCCTCCATTCCACAGAGAACATTTCAGTCTTTTTCCGGTCCACTCTCCTCTCCATCTGCTCTTTTAAGCCATTGATGGTGCTGAGCTCAGTGATCCTTAAATTCTTTAACTGGCTTTCCTCTTCCTAGAGTAAAATACAGAAACCCTAGGCTGCCAGGGTTCAAATACTACTAGACTGATCTGAGAATATAGACTTGGAGGTATTCTTTTCAGCACTAGGAACTTTCTCCAGTTGCTATAGCATGAGGCTACACCTTAGTAAAGCTCAACTATTCCTTTTGACCTTGATGCACCAGAACTCCAGGCCACGAAAACACACAGGGCAGATTCAAGAATATTGGACCTGGAACCAGTTGAAAGAATTCGAATTCCAGCTCTGTCCTTGCCTAGCTATATCTTTGGACAAACCACTTCTCCTCCAATTGTTTCATAAAACAAAGAAGTAAAACCAGATGATCTAGAAAGTCTTCTGGGCAGGGTCCCTTCCTGTTTCTGTCTAGATAGTCTATACTATGTATAGTCTCACAACAACATCACCTCTATTCCTCCTCCTGCACACAGGACTTAGAATCAGGAAGATTTGAGTTTGAATCTTCCCCTAGAAACTTACTAGCTACATGGTCCTGGGAAAAGTCTCACTCTTTTGAGTCTTAATTTCTCATCTGTTAAATGGGAACAAATAATAGTACCTACCACTTAGGGGTGCTGAGAAGATATAAAGTACTTTGCCAAATTTAAAGTGTACATAAATGCTAGATATTATTATTTTAGTTCTAATATGTCATAATTCCATGAAGTTTCTATATATTTTATCCTTAATAGACAACACACAAAGAACATGACCAAAAATATGCCAACCCACACCCGCTATTTGGAAGTTAATATCTTGAGGTCTTTTGTAAGTAGGACAACAGCGTTGCCTTCTAGGAAATAACCATAGTGGTAGCATGAACCACCTGCCCACCCTATTGGGAGGGGACAGGCTGGGCAGGAGGCAGCTCTTCTCTGTACCTCACTTGGGAAATAAGTAGGAAGAATTCTTCCTCTCATCATTTGGTGAGTCGGTGACATTTCATTTGACAAAGAATCTTGGAAAAATCTCTCTCGGGACTAGTTTTGGGGGCAGACCCTGATAATATTGCTTTATTGAAAGAGATGCAGGGAACCGAGCTCTGGATGGCCTTTTATATTGGAGTAATTTATGCAGGAAATGAGAAATCATTTTCTTAGGAAACACGCACACAAATACACACATAGTCACTGAGGCACCCCATTTCACATATACACAATTACACTCAATCACACTCACAGAGCTGCTGTCATAGCCACCTACAGATACTCAGTGTCACACATATTCCTTGTCACAATCACAGCCACACACACAGAGCTGCAAACCAGGAGACTCAATAACAGACTGGCAGCCACTCACACACACAGGAACCGACACACCCAACTTGCCAAACTGTCACATCAGGCAGGCTTCTTCCTTTAACTATGCCTTCCAGGGGAAATTGAGATTTTCCCCTCACATGTAAATTTCAATCATTAAGAAAGGAATAAGAAGCATGACATTGAAGAAATTAATCTCTCTGTGCCTCTCCCCCTTTCTCAGGCCCCTGTTCCCTCCTGCAATGATCACACTTAATATGGAGATGCTGTAGCCCTGGTGACCTGCAGCCAAAGGCACAACTTCCAATTGAAGGAAGATTTACACCTGATCCCTTTAAAGAGATTTCAGTCAAAGCAGGCTTCTTTAGGATAGCAAGAGGAATAATAAGGAAGAAAAATTAAATGTCTATAAAATTCAGATTCTACCTCTTCCCCTCTATTCCCTTTCTATACCCATCCCTACCCAAAATGCTTCTTTCCTTTTGCTGTTGAGATGGGATAGGAAACCTATAGGATATGCAAAGTCCAAAGTTCAGCTCTGTGCATTGGTAAGGATGAGCTTGACCAGAACTCAGAGAGCAACTGAGGAATCCAGTTTCGCACCAGTTCCAAAGCCTGAGAAACTCATGAAAAGCTAGGATCATTGCACTGTGAGTCCTGGGTTTTAGTTCAGGTCGTCAGTAACTAGTTGTATTCCTTGGAGCAAATGACTCTACTGCTCTGTGCCTTAGCCTCTGCCCCCATAAAATGAGGGAGAAGAATGACACGAACTCTTAGGGTTCTTTCCATTTTTAACCTTCTATATAGTTCCATGATTCTATGCAAAAAATCCTTGGAAGGGGGCAGCTGGGTAGCTCAGTGGATTGAGAGCCAGGCCTAGAGATGGGAGGTCCTAGGTTCAAATCTGACCTCAGATACTTCCCAGCTGTGTGACCCTGGGCAAGTCACTTGGCCCCCATTGCCTACCCTTACCACTCTTCTGCCTTAGAACCAATACACAGTATTGACTCCAGGATGGAAGGTAAGGGTTTTAAAAAAGAAAAAAAAAAAAGAAAAGAAATCCTTGGGATACTAGTCCTTGGGACACTAATAGCTACCTGCCACCTCTATTGTCCTCTCTCCTCCCTCTGACAATAGATACAATACCCCATGACTAGTCAAACAAATCCTCAGAGATGTCTTCTAGGAAGATAGTCCAGGGATTCAGGATATTATGGATCCTAGCTACAGTGGGTAAGTACATGGATTTCCCCATAGGTAATAGTGCAAAAAGGATTAATGTCTTTGTAAAATCCCTGTCAGGATGAAGGGACAGTAGCAATGGCAAAGAATATTATAACACTACTTAATATTTTTAATGGCATTTTATGCTCTTTGGAATTTTTTTTTCCGAGTGGAGATAACTCTGGTGATAATTTCTACAACTTGGCTTCTTTGTTTCAAATTTTTTTTTGCTCCAGATCTATGATTTAAATGGTATAGAGAACTCCAAAAAAAGAAACTCCCTCTCAACAATCAAATGTAAACCCACTGTCCAGCTTAAATCTTAGAAAGTTGGCTGGGAGGGACAACTAGATAACACAGTGATAGACAGGCCTGGAGTGGGGAGGATCTGGGTTTAAATCTGGTTTCAGACACTGCCTAGTTGTATGACTCTGGGCAAGTCACTTAACCCCAATTGCCTAGCACTTGTCACTCTTCTGTCTTAGAATCGATACTAGGTCAGAAGATAAAGATTTGGTGAGGCTAAGTGGCTTACTTAGGGTCATATAATCTTTATGATAGCATCAGAGGCAGGACTTGAACCCAGGTCTCCTTGACTCTGAGACCAGTTCTCTGGACATTACAGCTCTCTAATTCACCTCCTTCCAAATCCTCTGCTCTGTCTCAGGCTGGAGCAACTCTCCCAACCCACAAGGGAGATGGATAGGGATAGGGACAGGAAACACATGCCAATGGTAACTCTTCCTTGGCTTCCCAGTTTCCTGACAATATTGCCCCTTTAGGCTCATAGGATCAGAATGAAAGCTGTAATGGTCCTTAGAGATCCTTTTCTTGTTTTACAAATGAAGAAACTGAGGCTCATAGATATGACTTTCCCAAGGTCACATAAGTAATACTGGAATCAAACCAATTTGGAATGAAAGTCTGCTGAAGCCATTAACCATTGGTCCTTCCTTTCTCTCCATTCTGCCTCTTAGATCAATTTTAACTATTTGAGTGATTTATAGTAGGATCCTCAGGTGTGCCATGCTGCATTTGGCTGCATCTGGAGGAATATTAGATCCTCTTCTTAGCCCAACACTGGGAATAATGTATCATAGTGGGGAAGGGTAGGACGATCTTATTGCTACAAGCCTCTGATCTGATTTTTACTGGTTTCTCCTACAACCTTCTAGAGGAAATGGCTCTGGCTGCCATCTCCTATCTCAAAGTCCCTCAGGGAGAGGGAAGGAAGGGACACAGTCTGGTGACTTGGTCCAAACTAAAGAAGTCAGTGTATTCATGGCCCTCAATCCTGTGCTCTTAGTGGTGCTAATAAGGTGGGTAGCTTATAATCTTGGATGACTGAACAAAAATCTGTTGATTACTGACCGTGGTGGGCCAAATTTATCAAAGGAATCTTTTCAATCTTTCCCGACTTGAGTCCATTCTACCATATAACATCAATAGTCAAGTGATGTTTTTACCCTGCAGCAGTCTCCAAAACTACAATGTCTCCCATCTACCCTTCATGTGAAACTCAAACTCCTCCTGATGAGTGTCAAGATCCCCTGCAAATAATTGCTTGTCCCTCAGCTCCGTGATGAACCTGAGTCCCTTAAGCCTAGAAGATTGTCCTTCCCCTTGATCAAGATTGAGGTTTGGTGGACTGGAAGGGCTAACATGGGCAAGAAGAAAGGTCTTGCTCTCTCTTGAATACTTCATTTTTCTCTTTTTGTAGAATGCAACTAAAGAGGAGCAGCTATCCTAACATTGTACATTATTATTAATCATATGATTGTTATTAATAGTTCATATTTACCTAATGCTTTAAAGTTTCATAGAGCATTTTCATTCTATCAGCCCTTTTATGTAGATATGCCTATTTTTGTAGAGGAAGAAATTGTGACAGCTTTCTGGGCTCAGGCTGCTGCTGCTGCTGCTGCTGCTGCTGCTGGTGGTGGTGGTGTCACATAGCTATTCAGTAAAAGAGCCACAAGTCAAATTCAGCTCTCCCCCAACTCCAGGTTCACAGCAACTTCCATGATACTGCATTGGTTTCCACTAATGAAAAAGATTGGATGTTTGTATGCAAATACAGGTCTATGCTGGAAGTAACACTTCTGTTGTTAATGATATCTTATATTTAATAATTTCTTGTATTTCTCTAGTGCTTTAACTTTTGAAAGCATTCTCACATTTATTATCGTATAATCTTCACAATTTTACAGATGAGAAGACTCATATAAGTGCCTTGCTCAGGTCATGCAGCAAGGCATTGCTGATTCAATCACTTAGGGGCGAATCTCCACGCACCCCAAGACTGCTAGGTTGCCTGTGTGTCCTTTATAATTTCTAAGCAAATTATTGAGGCAATGAAAGTACCACAGTCAAAAGTAAATTCTAGAAGGGAATTACTGATATGATCAAGTGAAGTGAGAAGAACCAGGAGAATGTTGTACACAGTAACAATAATAATGTATCATAATCAACTGTGAATGACTTAACTACTATCAATTCCAAGGGACTCATGACAAAAAAGGCTATCTACCACCATGGAAGAAGCAGATGAAGTCCAAATGCAAATTGGAACATACCATTCTTCACTTTATTTCCATCATGAATTTTTCTCTAGTCTAAGGAATAAGCATCTTGTTTCATGACGTGACAAAAAGGGAAATATATATATATATATATGGTAACATATGTACAATCCATATCATACTACCTGCCTTCTTGGGTAGAGTGGAGACATGAGAAGGAGATGGAGGTAAAGAATAAGATGTAGATTTTTGGACCTAGCTAATGTGAGAATTTGTTTCTCTTAGACAAACATATTTTTAGAATTTATTCCATATTTATAACAAATCCTGTATTACATCGTTATTATGTTACATATTATATTGTGTTATATAGAAAAAATAAAAACAAATGGTAAAAAAAAGAAGGGAATTAATTGCTGACGTGGTGTGGTCCTCAGTTTTCTGGAGGAGAAGAGGAGGAAGAGCAGGGGACAGTGTCTATTTAGATAATGTCTGAATTAGAATCAGACTTCTCTGCATTGAGATCTAAGTGTGGTCAGAGGATGGATAGCCAGCAGAATAAAAGGAAAGCCTGACTCACAGGTACAGTTGGAGATGACACAGATTCACCTCTGGGGTTTTAGCACTATGCTTAATGTTCCAGTTTTTTCCCCACAAGAAGCAGGGCAGGGAGAAGATATGAAACTGCATCACAGTGCCTAGAATGAGGGAGGTCATCATCCCACTATACAATGCTCTGATCATAGCACATCTAGGCTTTTATACTCAGCTGTGGGTGCCATTTTTTAGCTAAGATAGTGACACTGGAGTGAATCCAGAGGAAGGTAACCAAGATGATGATTGGTCTGGAGAAGATGCCATATGAGGATTGTTTAAAGGAACTGGTGGTTTTCAGCCTTGAGAAGAAAAAACTCAAGAAGGACACAAGAGCTGTGTCCAAATTATCTAAAGAGTTATCATGTGGCAAGGGGGGAGGGGGTGCAGGTAGGTGGTTCAGTGGATAGAGCTCTTGGCCAAGAGTCATGAATACCTGAATTCAAAACTGACCTCAGACATTTACTAGTTGTGTGATGAAAAAGGAATTGGCATACTACTCCATTATCTTTGCCAAGAAAACCTCATGGACAGTATAGTCCACAGAGTCATGAAGAGTTGGACACAACTAAAAAAACAACAGATCGTGTGGAAGAGAGATTAAATTTAATTCTGTTTGGTTTCAGAACAAATATGGGCATAATGAATATAGCAAGAGCTAAAAGTCAGAAAGAGGCAGGTTTAGGCTCAATGTAAGGAAAAAATTCCCAACAGTTAGAGGTGATCAAAAATGCAATGGGTTACCTAGAAAGATACTGAGTTTTTTCTCAATGGAGGTCTTCAAGTAATAATTAAGTGACCATTTTTTTAGGGATATTGTAGATGGGATTTATGTTTAGATGTGGATTGGTCTAGATGAGTAAGGTCCCAACTCAGAGTCTCTATGCTTTTGCTTTTTATTACTGCTCTCCTTTCTCCTTTCCCATCTGCTGTCTGCCCTCCAATAAGTACTCAAGCCATCCCAGGGATATAAGACCAAACAGTGAAACCAGGAGACTAAGGGTAAAAAGTGGATCTTCTACCTTGAGGCCAGACAAAAGGAATACTTTAGAGGTGGCTGGTAGGGGTCATTAGGGACACGAGAGGTGGCAGCAAAGCAAATATGAGGCTCTTGAGGCAAATGGAAGAATTAACACTCCTGTGTAGATGAACATTAACAATATGCCATACATATCCCTGGTTCCTTGCCACTCACCCCTTTCCTACTCTTCCAAACCTTTCTTCTGGTTTTTTTTCAAGAAATTCTTTCAAATCTTAGAACAAGTGAAGCTGGGGTACATTTGCCACTCAAAAGCAAAAAAATGGGTCATAAAGAATCAACGTGTTAATGGCTACTCAAACAGTCCTGCGTGGTATCTGTGTGGAGACCCATGAAAGGAAGAGAGTTCTGATCAATTATTTTACACAGTACACAGGACCCTAGTGGTTTATAAAAGAACTTTATATCACTTCCTCAGCTGAACCTCAGAACCAACCTATGAAGTAGATGGTGTATTATTATACCTATTTTATAGATGAAGCAACTGAGGTTCCAAAGAGACTAAGTTACTTGCCCAATCTCACATAGCTAGTAAGTAAAAGAGCTAAAATATGAAGCCAGATCTTTAGACTCAAAGTCCAGTGTTCCTTCTAATGTCTTGTGCATCATCCCCAAATAGTAGTCCTCTTGCACATGATCCTCTGTGTCAGACACCATATAGGAAAAGTTACAAAGACACAGACCCTGCCTTCGGAGTGTTTACCTTCACAGGTTAGGGAAGATAATATTTAGGGGGATATGTATGTATGGAGTAGAACACTAGCCAAAAGAAAATATTAAAACATCTTAAGACTAGACCAAAATTGGGTCTTGACATTCACAGCTTTGATCCTGACCACCTCAGTCTAACAAGTCATTTCCTTCTAACGAACCCTAGCAGTACTCACTATGTGGGATCTGCCCTTGGCCCCTATATACTGATCCACACCTTTTAAATTGAGTTTTCAAGTGGGTATGGATGTGGGTGTCTGTCCTGCCTTTTCACCTGGACTATAAGCTACTCGAAGGCAGAGACTAGATCTTATTAATATAACTTTGGATTCCTCATACTCCATATTGTACATTATATACTCAATGATATTGATTCAGTAGATCAATTCAGCAGCAGGAAATAGTGCCAGGTGGGGGTACAGTATTGGAAACAGGGGCCCAGGCCATGAGAGCGCCAGGTCCCACTCAGGCAGGGCCAGGAAAGCCCTGAAGCAGCTGAGAAATGTCCTAGATCTACATCGCAGTGCGGGTCTGGATGGCTGCCCAGGCATCTACCATACTCTGCTCCACTCCAGCACTCTTGCTAGACAAGGAATAAGGTACTCTCTGTGGCATTATTGATGCTGTCATCAATCTCCAGACCCCAAACTTGGATTAGGGCTCAAGCATTACCTAAACGTTACCTAAATGTTCACAAAAGAAACTCAGCCCTGCTCTGGGGGACAGAGAACCAACCATCCAGGTCTTGTTTCCTCATTTTCTACCCATGTGGCTGTTAAAGCAGCCAGGATCCTTACTAAAAAGAATCCCTATCATGACAGAAGAAACAAAGTGACTGTCTCCAATACAGGAGAGCAGAGCTCCCCACTAAGAGTATCTCTCTCTCTCTCTCTCTCTCTCTCTCTCTCTCTCTCTCTCTCTCTCTCTCTCTCTNTCTCTCTCTCTCTCTCTCTCTCTCTCTCTCTCTCTCTCTCTCTCTCTCTCTCTCTGCTCTGGGCCAATAAATAATAAAAAGCCAAAGTGGCCTGGAGGTAGTGGACTCCATACTGGTTGGCCTCCGGCTGCATGGAAGACTCTCAGACCTGTGGGGTTGGGAACTGAGGGATTAATAACACATCAATTTTAATGTAGGGAGGGTTTTTTCCCCCCTGCTTCACAAACAGCAAAGTGAATGTTTGAGTATCCCAGTAGGGGGTTAATGAGGACTCTGATTAGTTATTCGGGTTTCTCTATACTGCCTCAATCCATCCTAGTAGGGAGGAGAAAGGAAGAGAGGCAGAAGTGGAAGAGGAGGAGGAGGGAGTGGAAGGGAGGAGAGGAAGAGGGGGGAAAAAGAAAGAGCTAGTTGCAGAAAACAGTGAAAAGACAGGTATTTCAAAGGGAGGATAAGCCAAAGGCCCTCTCACAGACTTATTAGATAGTCTACGATGTCTTCTAGGGATCGCTGTGTGGATCTTTATTTCATAGATGAAAAATAAAAATAAAACATATGATGAAAAACAAAACACCAAGGCTCAGAAAAGTAAACTGACTTATTCAAGATCACACAGCAAATTTGTGACAATGGGTTCTTTCCTATTACACCTACTTCTTCTTTCCTACTTTTCACCCCGCCAAAAGTGATCTTTCTAGCCATTTGCCTCTCTGTGCTACCTTACTTTGTTTTTATCCAGAAGCCAGCCACTGGGGACATTAGATAGGTAGAGGAGACTGGAAATCACCACCTTAACTCCTCTGATAAGATTGGGCCCAGAGTCTGCAGGGGACCCAGATGAAGCTCACATAGGCTACACTGGTTTAAAGGATCTACCCAAACTAAAGAGAATCTTTTTCCTTGGGCACAAGATCTTAATTATCCAGAGGTACCTGGCCTCTGAGTAGTAAACAAAAGAACCAGGACCTCTGAAGGGTCAGGGCAAGGAATTGGGAAGCCACAAGATGACAGTATGTCTGGTCATGGTGATATGACTAAGAAGTTAAAAACCCATTTAAGCAGCAAACTACTCTCATCCTATGACTGAGCTGAAGTTGCTAACCTACCCCAGTCCTTCCTTCACTAGCCAACTACCAGGACTGCCAAGGAGGGGGACAGAATCACAAAGCCATGAATTTCCTCTGGCTTATACTGAAATAATCCCTCTCCTACTCCACATTGATTCTGAGATCAGTGAGAGATCTTCCTCATTTGACTCCAACATTTAGAGTTTGGAAGAGGGATAACTGCAGATAGAGAAAGAGCATGTTCTTGGCAAAGGAAATTGCCTTGGCCATCTGGACTCAGGGCTTTGCGTAGACCTAGCTCTTGCTGCCCAAATGGAGTTCCAAGCAAGGGTTCACTATATCCTCAGATCTCCTGCCCTCACTTTCTACACATCTGCCCCAATGACCCAATTTCCACAGTAGTGTCATCTATGAGTCTTTATGATGTCACGGGTTTGTAATGATGTCAATGGTGACATCATTACTTGGCTTATTCTTATCATTTAACTGTATTAAAAAGAAATTCAAAATGTCATGTTTTAGATGTTCCAGGGTAGGGGTGGGGAAGGTTTATAAAGAGTGGTGGATGTTAGGCTAAAATAAGCCTACCATTTGCCCAGAGATTGCCCACATTAATGACTGATTTCTACACAAACAGTCTTGGGGTTCAACTAAGACCACTAGGCAGAGCCTCTATACAGTGTCCTAGGAATTAAGTGTGCCACCCTCCAACTCTTTCTGCATTTTGGGCTTTGAGATCCCCTGCAAAAACTAATCCTATCTTTATCAAAATAATATTACTGAGGGCAGCTAGGTAGCTCAGTGGATTGAGAGTCAGGCCTAGAGACGGGAGGTCCTAGGTTCAAATCTGGCCTCAGACACTTCCCAGCTGTGTGACCCTGGGCAAGTCACTTGACCCCCATTGCCCACCCTTCCTACTCTTCCACCTATAAGCCAATACACAGAAATTAAGGGTTTAAAAAAATAATATTACTGTCCCAGAGACAATCTGCCACCCAATGTCAACCAACTCATCAGTTCTTGCACACAGTCTTCTGCTACCTCCATAAAAGTATGGTTGATAACAATAATTTCTGATCTGTACCAGGAATGGTATTTAAGAGATGAAAAAAGAATGATCAGATCAGAATGGAAGAGAAGAGGAAAGGGTTGAAGAAAAACAGTGTCAGAGAGTAACAAAGATTTGTTTCAGCTAAGAGCAAAATGAAAGATATAATTTTTTATTTATATTCTGTCACTTCCCAAAAATGGGGGTGGGGGCGGGATTCAGTAAAGAGGGGACAGTATTCTAGAGGCCAGACAAAAACTAGAAACAGAGAAAGAAAAAGAAAGAAATATCTTTATTCATAATGAGCTAGGGATGTAAGCCCAATATTAGAATAGTTGACATTTACATAACACTTTTAGTTTTACAAACAGTTATTTATATATATATATATATATATGCATGTATTTTTATAATTTATTACTTAAAATAACCTATGGGCTAACTGTTATGGGTATGTTATTATTCTTATTTTATAAAGAGAATGAAGTTCAGAAAATTTTAGACAGTGATATCTATCTCCAGAAAGAAAACCATGCAGCATTGTCTCCCACCCTAAAGGAGAGAGAAGAAAGGAGGAAGAGAGAGAGAAATGGATTTTCAGTTTGTTCTCTCTCTCTCTCTCTCTCTCTCTCTCTCTCTCTCCCCCTCCCCTCTTTCCCCTCCATTATATTTTTTCTCTTAACCTCCCAGCTTCTTGCTTTTGCAACGCTACTGAATAAGGGCTCTACAGTACACTACTATGATGCTGTTTTCATTTGATTCCCTCATGTTATTGTGGATTCTCTTGAAGCTGAAGACTCCTTTAGCCATTATCTGTTACTACTTCAGCTCAACAAACATTTATTATTTTCACTGTGCAAGGCATCATGCTTCTAGCTAGCTACACAGACATCAAATAGACAAACAAACAAAACCCTGCCCTCAAGGAGCTTATAATTCTTTTGGGGATACAATAGAAAAAATAAATGCAAGGTAATTTGAGGAAGGAGTGAACACAACAAAGGGAATGTTTCTGTTGCCACTCCCCAGATAATCATGAATTCTCTTTCAAAGGGCATTAACCTGGGATCACAATTTTTACCTATATCTCTCTCATGGAATACCCTGGCCATAATAGTTTAGGGAGACCAAATCCTTTACAATCTATGGTGATCTTTCAGAATCAAATATATACTGATAAAAAATGAAAATTTTAGTTGCAATACTCCTCTCACCTTGGCCCAGGTTTAACATTTGGAGGGACAGGAAGAAGGATGAGATTCATGTGAAATAGAAATATGGAAAGCAAAAGGATGTTTTTTTATAGCTCATAGTGAATTAAGGGCCAGGGTCAGGGTTAGTAGCCAGACCCCTCCATGCTTCAGCTGGCTGATCCAGGGCCTCCCAGGTCCTGTGCCTGCATTTTCAAGCTGCTCACCTCTCCCCCAGCTCTCCACCGCAGCATACTTGGCAAGTCATTTATTCCTCCATAACATTTGCTCGAAGGAACGTTAGAGCTGAATTATAGCTGGGACCATTATCTCACAATAACTGTCTGGGAAATGTTAATGCATGGATCATGCAGAATGCCACATTAGGGGTTTTATGGTGGACATAACATTTTTATGAACTTTTTCTCTGGTAGCACCAGCTTTTTCTAGAAAGGAAAAGAAAAGAAAGAAAAGGGGAAAAAAATAAGGAGAAGAAACCCTGGTACTAGCAGTGTCATTTGATAGCACCTTTGCAAGAGCCATTAGCCACACCAGGGCTTGGGCCCCCTGGGTAGAGGCACTACTTGGAACTGCTCCAGTGTATTGAATATCTTTAACGCTAGGTAAACGTCAGGTTATTTGTAAGTGGGGAACAACTGGCCCCCGTGGCAACTGGTAGGGTAAAGGACCCATTGAGGCAGACCCATAAAACTTTCCAGCCACCTCAACCACCTGCTGCGTAGCCAGCATTGGTGCCAGTTAGCCAGCAGAAGGAGGAGTGGGTAGAAGGAATAAGGACTTGTCTGGGTGGGGGCTGGCAATGAGACAATTCTGTTTTGTACTTCTTTGATGATTCAAGGTGTCACTGGCTCCACTTTGGAATCTGTCTGTAGGCAGACTTGGGTAACTGTTTAAAGTGATTCTAATTCCTACCCTATGAAGGAAGGAAAAAAAGAGGGGGAAAAAAACCAATTTTCCAAGTGGCAATATTTTACATCAGCTTTCAGAAAGGGCTAATAAAGGCGGCGCTTAGCATTTTATATCCTTTCTCAAAAATAATGATCTTTGGTCCTCAGCTCAGAAATATTTTAAGTGGGTTTGGGTCTCCCACCTCCAGAACACTCTTTAAGGAAACTGGATTTATAGTTTTGTTCTTTGCCTGCCCTCAGCTCCAATTTAAGTCCCATAACTAGTGCATTATAGGCAGCGTGGCTCTCCCCTCCCACTTCTCCTAACTTCCTCCTCCACTCCCACCACGTACACTAAGGGAGCTAATGATACTCCATGCTTCTTCTGGACAGACTGCTGTTTAGCTCCTGACCCCTTGAGATACCTGAATTCCATTTATAGCCAGCAGGCTGACACTGTGTGAGGAGGTATAAAAAAGGAAGAGAGACACAGAATTCCCAGGGCCTTCTTAGAATCAGTTACTTCATAGACCTTGGAGGAGGTTTAGGGAATTCAGTCAGAGCACCCATTCTGGTAGAAATGTGAACCAAATGGCCAGATGCTGCATAGGACTGGGGAGAGTCTGAGTTCGAGTCAATGAACATCTATTAAGCACCTACTATGTGCCAGGAATTGTGCTAAGGACTGGAGATATAGGAGATAAAGAAAGGCACAAGAGAGTCTTTGCCCCTGAGGAACCCATAACTTAATGGGGGATACTTTGAAGCAGAGGGGTAGAGATGGGAACTTATTGGCAGAGGAGATGGTAGTCATGTAGCCAAGGTGGGAAATGGCCTGAGGAGGTAAGAGTTTCCAAGTTTATTCCATCTTGCAAAATGATGTTTCTGAAGATGATCAAAAGTCTAGGAAAGCAGACAGGTGTGAAATGAGAGAATGCCTAGGTCCTCTCCTTAAATGGTGGAGGAGCTGGGAGGAGCTCTCCAACATCCTCTCCTCCACAGCCCATCAGAGGGAGGGGAGAGCACCAAGGGCAGAGTGTGCTGAGGAAGTGTGAATTTCAGACCTGATTTCATCTTGCAGAATGATGAGTTTCTGGAGATGATGAAGTCTGAAAAGGCAACCAGTGGGTGGGAAATGATGGGAAGGATGGAGCAGGTGGGCAGAATGACCTAAGACAGCTCAGGGGTTAAGAATGCTTCACAGAAAGCACAGAGGAGCAGAGAATCAGATAGGAGAGAGGTTCTTGTACAATCCCTGCTTTGATGGAGACCCCCAAATCAGACAGTGGTCAAGTGGACAGAAACCAGCTTATCCATCTCACTGACTCTAGGAATATCTTTCATAAACCAATCCAGACAGCTAGACGTCTGCTCAAAGATCTCTTGGGAAGAACATTCCAAAATGTCCCTGAGGCATTTTAGAATCCTGGGCATCAAAATGTTCTTAAGGGGGCCTTTAGATGGATAAATTACGTTCATTTGAGACCTGGGAATGGAAAAGAAATTTAACTGGGACTAGTTCAGTTTTCTCAAACTGCCAGGAAGCAGGTGCACCTGTTCCAAGCAGCCTGGGCTCACTACCCTCCCTCTTCCATTCCCCCCCAACCCAGCTCCCCTCCTCTCCAAACCAACATGAAGAAACTTGCTGCCTACACTTACTCCTGGGGACCCCCTTCCATATGTTTCATTCCATCTCTCAACTGCACATTGATTGTTCCAAATGAAGAGCTCCAGCTGCAAAAGCAGCCAGGCAGTTTACAGACCTTAAGATAACACCCAATTTCCCGTAAGTGGGAGGAGTTTCCAGGGAATAGGAATGGAAATTATTTGGGGGGGGGGAAGGGAGAGGTGCAACTATTGCACCTGGGGGTGGCTTAGCTTCCTCAGGCCAGGGCACCATTTCTTCCTGGCCTTTCACAAGGTTGAAATAAGTCCTAGGGAATTCCATCCAACTCATAGAATCCTTGATCCCCAAATATAATCCCTTTCTAAATTATTGTCCACTGATCCAATACCCAAAGGATCACTGAACTTAAAGTTGGAAGAGACTTTAAAGGCCATCTCTTCCAATCCCTGTATTTAAAAGATGAGGAAAAGGAAGCCCAGAAAAGTTATGTGATGACTTTTCCAAGTTCATGAAAATTACAAATAATTATAATATTGGCTAATATTTGTATAGAACTTACTAAGTGCCAGGCTCTGTGCTAAGTACTCTACAATTACTCTCTCATTTGATCCTCACAATCACCCTGGGAAATATGTACTATTATTATCTCTGTTTTACAGATGAGGCAAGCAAAAATTAAGTGATTTGCCCAGGGTGTCTGAGGCTGGATTTGAACTTAGGTCTTCCTGACTCCAGGCCAAACACTCCATCTATTATGCTATCTAGCTGCCCCGTAATATGACAGGAATTTGAACTTAGGTCCTTTGACTCCAAATCAATCACCATTTCACACAACCATGCTGAATAGTTTTTTTTAAAACCCCATTATATTTATCATTTGAGGCCCTGTATTATGAGGGCCTCAAATGTGCAACAAACATATATCTAGGTGCAACAAAGGTACAACAAAGGTATGTCTAGAATACAGATTTCGGAGTCAGTAGGACCTGGGTTTGAAGATCAGCTCTTCTGTTTCCTGCTCAAATGGTTTGGTGTGAGTTACACTTTGGAGTAATTTAGGCTTCTCATCTATAAAATGAAGAGAAACTAGATTATCTCTAAATCCTACGGTCCCATGAGCATACATTCAGTTTGGTTCCTAGATGAGTGTCTGTCTGTTCAGGTTATCATTCCTATCTCTCGTTTTGGACCCTGAGTCTCTTGAGGGAAAGGACTGAGTCCTTTTCTGTCTCAGTTTCTCAATACCTTCTAGGGCTTCACCCTGGGGATTGTCCCTCCAGAAACCGAGAGCAAAATTAGAAGCTTTCTGCATAATCAACTTTGGATGGAGGAGAATGTGCATCAAAGGAATCCAAATCAACCCTCTAGGTGGCCTCCTCACCCACTTATCTAGGATGGATACGGCTTTATCAGGGAAGAATTACACAACTTTGTGCTGCTTCTCACTATGGGCGGCTGCTTAAAACTGGGCAGGAGACTCAAGTTTTTGTCACATCTTTGCCACCAGCTAGTCATGTGACTTTAGTCACCTCACTTCCCCGGGGCTTCATTTTCTCTTCTTATATGATAAAAATTACAAAACTTGCCTCTCAGAATTATTAGGATGGAATGAGATAATCGATGAGAAAAAACATCGGCACGTAGAAAATACTATGATAATGCAAGAGTGTTTTCCCATCCTACCCAGGCCTCTAGGTCATTCCTTCGGATAGAAGAGCAGGTTTAAGAAATAAGGATTGAGGAAGATGTTGAGATCATAGAATCCTAAAATGTCAGAGCATGAAGAGAATTCAGAGATCCCCTAGTCCAGTGCCTCTTATTTTGCAGGTAAAGAAATTGAGACCCATAGAATTAAACAATCTAGTTCTCTGTTTCTCGTCTAAAAAAAAAAAAGAGAGAGCATTGTTATCTTTTAGGTCTCTTACAACTGGTAAGTGCTATTATCTTAGGTAATAGGACTAAGTTTTCACTGCCCCATTTATACTCTACCCAGCACCCACCTCCCACCCATCTCACTAAGCAGGACAAGAAAATCAGAATACCTAGTCCAATTTGCTCGCCAATTGTTCTATGGTCTCCCTAACCAGGGTAAAAAGGTAAGCCAAGAGACAAATCTATTCTCTCACCAGTAAGTAAGGAGAGATGTGTCACAGACTAACTCCCTTTCTTTGGACATCTGAGTCCATTTTGGGGTTTGGGCTGATTCAGGGGGGTACAGTGTAATCTTCCCTAAGTAGAAAATTACACCCAGATCAGTGAAAGAGGGAATGATCTGAAATCAGATCTCTGATTAGAAATGGCCTCAGTTACTCAGATACTGTATCTTCTGGGGCCCTGGGCAGAACGAGGGGCAAAGCAAGCTGACTCTATGGTGTTCTTGCCCCATCTAGTCCAATTTCCAGGACTGATGACAAAATTAAGTTTCAATTTGATTTCCCTCCAGATTAATTATAATGTAGGTACCTTCTCCAATTACACTTGTAAATTTTTCAAAAATAAAGTCCCTGTGACCAAGAACCCTGAAGGACAGCCTAGTAGAAATGTTGCTACTTCTCATACTGTTGAGTTTCTAACTCATCAACCATACTACTGAGTGACTTAGTCATTACCCCCAACCAAAGCCCAAATCATTTTATTGATGATGAAACAATAGATGATCTTTTGACATTTCCAGTGCTGTTTGTAGGAGGAAAAGATAAGTTAGAATAAATTCATATATTTCTATGTGTTTCTTGGCTTCAGCAGCTAAAATTACCATCTCTTTATGCAGAAGTCCTGGGGAGCTGAAATCCACGATAATGCTAAACAATTCGGCACTTCATTTTCTCTTTACTCTGTCTGTACTGCACAAAATAAAGACTTCATGCTTCCAGCTGCTGAAAGTGAACCCAGATGCCACATTCCCTTCTGTACCAGGGAGGAACCTCCCTACCCATAAGGCTCTGCCATATTCAAGATCTCTTTGCAAACCAAGAATTCAGGTCCATCTGTCTTGTCTAGGTTCAAGGGAAGAGTTCCTTAGGACATGAGAAAAAGACTTGATGACCTTTGGAAGGTCCAGTGCTACTTTTGAGGAGAATGTGTTGAGGCATCTCTTCTCACTGTTCCTATTCCTATAGCCTGAGAGATTCTCGCAGACAATGTAGTGGCCATCTGTAAGAAAGGCTCTAAGGAGATAACTGAGATATCTGTTCCTGAGTCAGTCAGTGCAGGGCTATGAAATTCAGGAAAGGAAG
The DNA here is from genome assembly GCF_016433145.1 of Gracilinanus agilis. Lineage (NCBI taxonomy): Eukaryota > Metazoa > Chordata > Mammalia > Didelphimorphia > Didelphidae > Gracilinanus > Gracilinanus agilis. The sequence goes on from NC_058132.1 coordinate 164,594,769, forward strand.
AGAACATTTCTTCAAGCTTGGATCTTCATTGGAGCATCTTAAGTACCTTATAGGTTATACTCCTGATCCTAATCAGTATAGAACACTGCTGTTTTTACTAATAGACGGACCTAAGTCTCAGGAAGGGAAGTGACTTGCTCAGTGTTACTCTCTACATTAATAACAGAGATCAGAAACTAATATGTTTACTCTTGGCTTATAAGATCAAGGAGATAGAGAGGACCCTGGAGATTATCTAGTTGAGACCTCTCAAAGAGGGATACTAAATCATCATTCTCCTCCTCCCTCTGATTCTTCTTAAGTCCTGTGGAGGTGCTGAGGAAGAAGCAAAGACCTTTTAGTTTTTGGTATCACCAATAGAATAGGGCAGATGTGAAGGGTTGTAAGAAGGTAACTCAAGGAGGAGGAGAAACCTTTTAGGGTTGACTAGAAAGCTTCAGAGCCTCAATGCAAAACTCTTCTCCCTCATAGACATGTTAAAAATATGTGGTGAAGAGTAAAGTTGGAGAAAGCTAAATAGCACGTGCCCTAGTTCAGCCTCTTACTTCTTGCTTTGAAATTCAAGGGTAAATGGAATGGGCTATAGAGTCACTATCCAAAAACATTCTTTGGGCCATTTATTCCAGTATATTTGTTTCCATCTAAACCCTGTAAATCTCTTAGAATAGCCCAGAGATGCAATTCAAAAAAACCTTTTTTTCCTCCATTGCCTTTCCTTAGTACAACTCTTCCTTTTTTTCACCCAACCACCATTACAATTCTGTCTCTTTCTCTCTATTTGTCTTGTCTGTATGTCTCTCATACATGCACATGTACACATGTGCACATATACACACAGAGTTTTGAAACTCAGTTTAGTAGAAAAACTACTGGATCTGGAGTCAGAGGACTTAGGCTGTGATCTGTTATTTACTCTGTGTTTATGATCTTGGCCAAGTCATTTAACCCCTACATTCTTTAGTTTCTTCATTTATTATTAGATACCTTGATCTCTAAGAACCATTCCAGCTCTAAGCTAATGATAACTGAAAAACAGTCAACCAGTCTCCACTTGAAAAAATGAATGAAAAGGACTGGTCAGACAGGTAGGAAAAGACCCAAGAGAACAGGGTAATGCCAATGCAAATCCAGAGATGAGAAAATCCAGGAGAGGAAGGTCAATGGTATAAAATGCTGCAGAGGATGAGAAGGGTGGAGGCTGAGAAAGGGCCATCTGCTGGTGAGGTGCAGAATCAAAGAAGGATCAAGAAAATAGTTTAATCCACACCCTCATGTATAAATGAGATCTAAACATATTCAGAAGAGAAGAAAGTGCTTTGTGATTATCAAAGGGATGAAATAGCCTCCCTCCCAACTCAGCCACCACTATATTACAGAAACTCAAGGAACAGACTTTTCAGTTTCTAACAAAATTCTTACTTCTATGATGACAGCACAGAGAGAGAGTCTTATTTCATCTTATCAACCCTCCTCAACCTGACTTTCAAAAGGGGAGGCAAGCAAACAGTGACACTTAATAATAGGATCCAGACCAAGCAACAGTATGTCTGTTGATCTGGGTCTGAGCCCTTGTCCCTATTCATGTCAGAGAATTATATCACTGGATGCTATGGCTCTGGGGGCACAGATTACAAAGTAAACACGTGTACAATAAGGGAATGTCCACCAATAGCAGAGATAGTTCTGGGAATATAACATTTTCATCACAGAAAGAAATAATGTGGTATAGTGAAAACACCATTGGATTTAGGTTCAAAGAACTGAGTTCAAGTCCCAGCTCCTAATATTTACCAACCATATGATATTAGGCAAGTCACCTTTTTGGAACCTCTGTTTCCAACGTCTATAAAATGGGTTGGGAAAGCATTTAAGGGCTTCTTATATGTTCCATCCACTATGCCAAGTGTTGAAGATATGAATGGAAAAAATAGATTGTCTCTGCTTTCAAGGAGTTCTCATTATAATTAGAAGATAAAATACATATAAGAGGGCTCAGTTTCAGGGCACACGAAAGGCTAGGTGGTTCTTAGAGTACAACAGCAGGGCAGATGACAAAGCCCAGGAATCCTTAGAGTTCAACTACAGATCAGATGACAATGCCCAAGCTCTGCAGGGCAAAGTGCTATTCAGATGGTCTGCAACAAATGACTAGTGGGCTCAAGGGTCAGAATGGGTTACTTTAGGGGGAGAGGGGGACTAGATGATGGGAAAGCTAACATTTAGCTAGGATGTCCTCTTCCTAGTGACAACTGGTTAATGACTTCATAATCTGGATAATAACTGAATTGACATTTTAGGGTTATTGTAAGAAAATGCCTTGTAAATAATAAAGCAATATGGAAATGGTTATTCTTTTCCCCCTCTTCCTCTTCATCATCATAGACTGAAATCTGTTTGCCATTCTCCTCCAGTGAAATAGCTGAGGGACAAATCTAACTATCATTTGTAGAACAGAGAGGGAAGGTGCAGTATTTAATATCACAGTGAAATGAGGGGATCTTGCAAAGGTATAGTCTACTTGGGCCTTAGATGCTATGAAGTGCAACTGTAATGGAGAATGGACTGGGGAATAAGATGAGGTAGACTGGAGTATATATGGATCACTACCACTTTGGAAAAACAAAACAAATAATACACATGAGTCAACATTATTATTAAGATAATAGTCAATAGGCCCTCTGGAAGCAGTCCATGACCTAGTACTGCAACAGTAAAGAAGACACCCTCTGCAAAAAAAAAAAAAGAAAGAAAGAAAGAAAAAAAAAAACCTGGCACTGACAATATTGGGAAAGCTCCAGAAAGAAGAATGTGAATAAGGCAAGGAAGAGTTTTATTTGAGAGGCAGTTGACCAAATGAGGAGGCATTGACCAAAGAGGCAGTTAGGGCACCAAGCATGCGTCTCAGTTACTCGGGAGTGACTTTGTGACTATGGCAAGGCTATAGAATAAAAAAAGCTTTGTTTAGCTGACTTGAGCTGTGAGTGCAGATAAATGGAGATCCCCAAGGCTTTCTATGAGAATATATTTCCAAGTTTTTCTCGGTAGGGGTCCACCCAAGAGCAGTATGATAAATCTCCAGAGAGCAGCCTGTTTCCCTCATACTAAAGGCTCTTCTGGCACAGGGTTACATCTTCAAGTACCAAAATGAAGGATGCAGGTAATAAGCGTCAGGTACACATTGATACTAAGTCCATCAGGCAAAGATAAATGTTGGCTGGAGTATTAAAACCATACTCTCAAAGGTCACCAATGGCAGTTGTACAAAATCCAATGTCCTTTTCCCAGGCCTTCTTGTCCTTGATCTTAGTTACACGATTCTTGAAATACTCCTGCCCTATATCCTGATTTTCTCTCTTTCTTATAGGTCATTTTCTGTCTTTTGCTGTATCCTCTTCTTCCTCAACCCCCAGTGTCCCCTGTTCTCTCTATTCTCTGTCAGAGTGGTAAAGCACTCACATGGTTTTAACTATTAATTCTGTGAGTTCCAAACTCTCTCTCAAGCCCTGGCTTCTCTCTTGAAGCCATATTTCTAATTTGCTAGACAGTTCTGCGTGGATGCCATATTTTCATTTTAAAGTGAATATATCCCCAGTTAGCTTATCACCTTCCTGGCTATTTAGTGTATTCCTCTATCTTGTCTATTTCTGTCAGTGGCATTGAGTTTGGACAACTTCCAGTTATCTATGACTTCTTATTTATTCTCTTTGTTCATTAAGGTGCAATGTCCTAGAAATTCTTCCTTCAAAATGTTTCTCATAGCTATCTTTTCCTTTCTATGCCTGTCATCACCTTAGTTTAGCCCTTTCGTAATATGGAGAAGAATTTGAAACAGTAAGTAGAAACTATATGGAGACTCAGTGGAAGAACGTAACTTAACAGCAATGCCAAAAGACTGAACTGCATTAGGAGACAGTGAATTCTTCATCACTAGAGTTATTAAAGGAAAGGCTAGATCCTCACCTGTTGGGGATTTTGCAGAAGAGATTGATGTACTTGGCAGGTTAGAATAAATGACCTTCTAGGTTCCTTCACAGAATCATAAAATTGAAAGAGTTGGAACAGACCTTAGCAGCCATCTAGACCTCCAAATGATCGTATGCTTCCAAATAGAAGACTCAATGAATATTATTTTCTACATGAAGTGGGCTGCCAAGAAGTATTTTTTGACTTCTTCCCACTAGAAATATTCAGGCAGGGACTGGATGATTACCTGTTGAGGATGCTGTAAATTTGAGGAGATTCCTGAATGAGGTGGGAGGATGGATTCAATAACCTCTAATGTTTTTTTAAGTCTTGAGATTACTTGCTTGCCTATAAGTAACTTTACTATACTTAGCCAACTTTATCTTTCAGTCTCCCCCTAGACAAATCCTAATCTTTAGGCAAGTCTATCTTTTTACAGTCTTTAATATCTCCAAGATCTTTCCAGGCATCCAAACTGCCCTGTTCCCCTCCCTCCCTATCCAAATCCTACAGATGATTGAAAGTCAAATTCACCATCCACTTCTTCCATAAAGCTTTGTTTTCCACAGTGGGAAAGAGTGCTCTTAGTGTTAGAGTAAGACAGAGGCCTTTTGTTTAAATCTGTTTTCCTACTTACTATTGGGCAACTCGCTATACCTCTCTATGCCTCAGTTTCTTTACCATGAAAGAGATAAAGAAGGGTTGGAGTAGATGAATTTCTTTCCAGTTTTAAATTCCATGACCCTACTCTAGCTCCTCTTTCTATAAGCTGCCACACTGATTGTGCTACTTATTTAGATTTTAGTCCTATAAGGACTTTTATTTTTATCTATTTCAAAGTATCATCCTTAAAACTGGATTATCCACTGTTTATTGCACTTAAAAAAACCATTACCTCCCATATTTGAATTAATACTGTGTACCTAAACTGTTATGTTTGTAATAACAGGAATATTGGGAAGCTGATGGGCTGGCCAGGACCATATGCCTGCAAGACACACTTCTCCCATACAGTCAGGCTTGAGTAAGTAGGGAGGGGGTTAGGTACTCCTTGCTCTCAAACCCCTCCCCCCAAGCAGTTGGTTTTCAGTTGAAGATGGAGACAGGGCAGTGTGTCTTCAAGCAAGATTCAGCAAGGCAAATCTTTAATGATGTTCCCTTTCTCTAACTTATATTCCCACAGGTATGATTGAGGACTGAGTAGAAGCTAGATATCTTGATGTTAAGGACTGAGAAGGAACAGACTTCTTAGGCTGGCAACTGACAGGAATCAAGCTTAATGGCTGTAGTGAGTATACCCAAATAAATACCCAGGCACTGCTATCAAAGATAAAGCTTATATTGATAAAAGAAAGAAGGGGAAGGCAAGAGGGGGTAATTAGGATTTGGATAAGAACTGGGAAGCCCTGTACTGTCAGGTTGAAGCTGCCCCTCCCCCCCAGGAGGGAGTGGCAGACCTTTAGCTAACTTGCTCTCAAAGCTAATAGTAATTACTTCTAATGTCTATATAACTAAATAATTATTATATTGATGCTGGAGAGGTCTAATCCTACTAGTGTAAAATTGGAATTTGGGAAATGCCATTTAAAAGTATATATATATTTTCTATGGATACGTGGGGACCTTAAAAACTACATTTCCAGTGGTCCAACGGGTTTCCTGTTTTGGATGATGTATTCAAGGTGAGGGACTGTTTTAAATAGGGGGAAGTGACTTTGAACTTCCTCTTTAGCTACCTGAGCGCATGGAGGTAACAATAATGGCTGGGGTGGCAGTTTTGAATTCTTACCGGCGTATGGTCTAATGATTTTACCAGCATGGCCATGGTTTTAATTAAAATACTAATTTCTATATTTATATCAGTCTTTATCATTTTTAATCTTAACACTAGACAGGCAAACTCCTGAATAGAAACCATGATGGCTTTTGCCACTATGGCCTCCCAGGCAAACCCCAAATCAGGAACAGCAAGCAGAGAGATCTGCTCCCCTCAACTCATGCATGCTTTAGGTATAGTGATTGCAACTTATAATTGTTGCAGATTTGGTTTTCTGCTTGTGTTACTCTGTTACATTTGTTACTATGCTTATATTTTATGCCAAAATCCATTTTTTCCCTTGTTTAACCTTTCCTTTTTCCCTCCTTAGCTATGGGTAGATAGTAAAATAAGCCATAGCAATGGCAAGACTATTAAGGTGTTAGGAATAAGACATTGTTTAGGAAGTTGCTTAGTTATAGTGTAGAGAGGGTAAACTGTGCTGAAATATCTTAAGCCTGCAGAATTTCCAGTGGAAATTTCTACTAGAAAAGGGGGGATTACTGTAATATAGAAAATGGCAGCATGGAATTCCTGCAAAATACAGGGTCAAGCCTCACCCAGAATTCCAGGGGACCCCACCCTAGAAAACTCTGGGCAAGGGGGCAGTTGATAGGGAGTTAAACAGTTGATTTCTGGGAGTTGCCAGCCTGAGAAGTCTGTTCCTTCTCAGTCCTTAACATCAAGATATCTAGCTTCTACTCAGTTCCTCAATCAAACCTGTGGGGAATATAAGTTAGAGAAAGGGAACATCATTAAAGATTTGCCTTGCTGAATCTTGCTTGAAGACACACTGCCCTGTCTCCATCTTCAACTGAAAACCAACTGCTTGGGGGGAGGGGTTTGAGAGCAAGGAGTACCTAACCCCCTCCCTACTCCCTCAAGCCTGTCTGTGTGAGAGAAGTGTGTCTTGCTGCCATTTTCTATATTACATAAGGCAAAAGAGCAGTAAGGGCTAGGCAATGGGGATTAGGTGACTTGCCCAGGGTCATACAGCTAGGAAGTGTCTGAGGCCAGATTTGAACCAGGACCTCCTGTTTCTAGGTCCAACTTTCAATCCAATGAGCCACCCAGCTGCCACCTATTATACTTCTTTTCAACACATATCAAACCTAAAGTAGTGCTAAAAACTATGGGTGTTCAACTAAGGAACCCGGGGAATTGAAAATGGACATAATAACAGGGAGTAACTGGTTTCTTAAGAGAAACAACATAAATCAAATGCCATTTTTATTTTTGCTCAGTGGGCTAATTGCCTTTAGTTAGTATGGAATAATCTACAATTACAGCTTAAGTAAGAAATTTAACATGAGGAAGCTTTTTATTTAAGAAAATATTATTCTAACATCAGTGGCGGTGAACAAACAGAGTTCAGTTTGTGAGACAACTTCCTTCCTATCACAGTTTCCCACTGCTCGTAATACTCTGAAAGATTGTGATTACTTGCCTCCCTCCCTCAATTTGTGGAGAAATGAGGTTAAAGAAAAATTGTCTCAGCCAGTTATAAGAAAAACAACATAAAACCAACCCCATAAAAATAAAAATAACAAAGGAAACCCCCACGTAATTTGTGCAGTCACATAGGACTTAAGAGAGTGGGGGTTTCCTTTGTTATTTTTATATCCCAACTACTTTTCTTTCTCCCAAGTGCAGTAATATGATTTTCTAACTTGCATTAATGAAAGGGGAGGAAAACTTTTATATTTCTGCCATGATTAAGCTTGCTCTCTGGGCCTATGCACATGGGAAGAGGGGTTTGGGGACAGTGTATGTGCTTAATAAATATTTTTTGGTTTGTACCTTTGTGAGGAACTCCAAACTTCCATCAACACAAATTAGCAATGCATCTGTAATTTTAGTTTTAAAGATATGCCATCTCAAGAGAAGGGGAGGGGAGGGAAGGGAAGGAAAAGGAAAATTTGACTCAAAATTAAAAAAAAAAAATCTGGTTGATGTAATTGAGGAAAAAATAAATTTGTTAAAAAAAAAAAAACCAAGCCAGACCAAGAGACAGGAAGTCCTAGGTTCAAATCTGGCCTCAGACACTTCCTAGCTGTGTGATCCTGGGCAAGTCACTTAATCCCCATTGCCTAGCCTTTACCACTCTTCTGCCTTGGAACCAACACCCAGTACTGATTCTAAATTGGAAAGTAAGGTTTAAAAAACAAAAACAAAACCCAGTATATACCTGGTATGATGAAAGCTTAAGAGATTTGTCTATGGTCACATTGCTAGTACCTGTCAGAGGCAAGATAAGCCTGAATCTTCTCCTGACTCCAAGATCCACCCTTAGGGCAATACTGTACTTCTCTCATTCACAATAATACCCAAACAAAAAAAGAACTCTGATAAATGGGTAGACCCCAGTGAGAAGTGATTTTGTGTAAAGTCTAGGAGGGCAGTGAGTTCTCCTTTGCTAGAAGTATTCAAGCAGAAAGCAAATGATTTATCAGATAAATTGAAAAAGAGATCCAGCCATTTTGTACAACTGAAGTAGATGACTTCAAAGATTCCTTCTTACTCTAAGATTCTAGGTGTAGAACAGAGGGTTAGAGGCTGACATCTCTCCAACTCTGCTGGCCCTTTTGGGTTCCATCTTTCAGGTGGTGCTCAAGATAGAACCAGCTCTAGAAGCTAGAAAGAGCTGGTGAAATGTCAACAGATTGGGAAGGGGAAGCCAAGAAAAATGGAATCGGGGTCAGCAATGGACATTGGTCTGGACTCTGGACCTTTCCCTCACAATAGCAAATAGAATCATAGGCTCATAAATTTAGACCTAGAAAGGATCTTTTACAGGGAAATATGTTTTATATAAAAATATATGTACAACCTATATAATATTACCTGCCTTCCTGGGGATAGGGAAGAAGGGGAGAAAATGGAGGGGAGGAAGAATGAGACAGATTTTTGGAAATAACTGATGCCAGAATTTGTTTCTCTTGGATAAGCATATTTATAACAAAGTATATGTGTTGTATTATGGTTATGTTACATATTATATTATATATTTTAAAAATAAATGGTAACAGAAAAAAGGGAAAGGACTTTTTAGGGGCAGGTAGGTGGCACAGTGGATAGAGTGCGGAGCCTGGAATTCAAATCTAGCCTCAGATATTTCCTGACTCCACAGTTTGCCTCAGTTTCCACAACTGGAAAACGAGAGTTTGAATAGCATCTGCCTTATTGAGATTGTTGTGAAGAACAAATGAGAGCTTATCTGTAAAGCACTTAACATAGCGCCTAGCACACACACAACAGGTATTTAATAAGTGATTCTTCCCTTCTTCCCTTCTAGGACACCTCGTCCAATGACCTCATTTTACACATTGGGAAACAGAGGCATAGAAAAGAGGAGTAACGTGGCCAGGATCCCAAGGCTAGTAAGTATCTGAGATGATATGTGAATCTTGCAGTTCTTGACTCCGAAGCCAGTGTCCCAGCCACTGTGCACCCTGCCTCTCCCGTAGATGATAGGGGAGTTCGTGTCGCCCCCAGCAAGCATCAGAATCATTGTATTCCCATTCTCTCTCAGCTAGAGATTTATAGCCTCGCTGATACGTCTTGTCAAACAGCATTTTTGAGGCAGAAGGCAATAGCAGGCAGGGGCATGGGTGAGCTTCCTAAGCCACCTCTGCGGGAGCCGTCTGTCCTGACAGAGGAGGAAAGGAGAAAAGAAATATTACCAGGTCCCCCTGCCAAAGGCTGCCCCATTCTTGTTCACCCTCTGGGGTTCCAACTGGCTGCGGTTTCCTCAGAGCCTGGTGTGGGTGCTACCAACAGAACGATTTCCTTGGAAATGAGCCCTAGACATGGCCAGCATCCCATCGCTGCCCTGGGCTGTCCCCACTGCACCAACAGTAAATCAGTTCCTAGTCAGGAGCTGAAGGCAAAGCTGCTTCTTGCATGGCCGGCACCTGCTCTCTCTCCTTGCTGCTACCAAGCTGCCAGCGAGATGATCAGCATAACTCCCATCCCCAGCCCTCTGATTTACATGTACAAATAATCTCTGTCAGGGGCATGAGCCCCAGAGAGCAGTAATAGATTTCAGTGGGAGCAGATGCAGAGGCAGATGCAGATGCAGGAAATAAAAAGGGAACACATCAGCCTGGCAGAAAGGGATGGCTGGAGAAGCCTGAAGAGCCGGAGGGAGATAAAGAGACTTGCTTGGGGAGTGGGGGAGGGGGCTGGCAGGAGAGGCCTCCATCAGATCAAATATTGATTGGTCAGCGATGGCTCTGCTTCTGTAAGAGCTGGCTGGAGATTTAAGGGAGACGATTTCACTCCCTGCTCTGGGGGGGGGTGGGGGGGTGGGGGGCTGAGTTCTCTTGTTGTTGCTCCTGGAAGGTCTAAACAGCATTTCTAGACCTAGTTCAGACCAACCCAGGAGTGGGAATTCAAAGAGAAGAGGGCAGGGAATGGAAGGCTAAGTTATGGGCTAGGGGGCAGTCTCACAGGATATATATTTTTTATTGCCAAATAGCCCCTTTCTCTAGAAGGACTCTCTCTGGACAGTCTTGTCTCTATCACAGGATTTAGTTTCAAAAGGAGAAAGGAAGGAAGGAAGGAAGGAAGGAAGGAAGGAAGGAAGGAAGGAAGGAAGGAAGGAAGGAAGGAAGGAAAGAAGGACCTTAGAAATAATCTAATCCAGCTCCTTTGCTTTGTCAGAAAACAAAACAAAACATGGAGCCCTAAGAAAGACATTGACTTGTCCAAGGTCACAAAGTGAACAAGTAGAACGCCAGGATTCTAACTAGTTCCTCTGCCCCCTCTTTCCATTACACCATGCTAGATCTCACTGACTGGGACAAAAGAGATCACCTAATCCTATTTAACTGGTGAGAATTTTAAAACTTCCTTACAAATCAAAACCCTCAAAGGGACCACCTACTATGGCCTCAGTCATAGAAATAGTGTCATTAGACTGTGAGCTCTTTGAGAGCAGGGACCTTTTAAAAAAACCTCCCTTTGAATCTCTAGTGCGTAGCATGCTATCCTTAATACATGCTTGTTGACTACTTGAAAACAAAATAGCCAGGAGTCAAAGGAAAAAAAAAAGTCTAGTCAATTTTTCCTTGCTTGACCTGGAAGCAGTTAGTTCCAGTTCTCAAGCACTCAAATGGGGGTTGGCAAAGAGGAGGGCAGACCCCCCACATGCCCCTGGCAAGGAACAGGGATTCAACAATTGGAAATGCCACTGGAGCAGGTAAGGAAGTGCCAAATAAGTCTGGAAGAGGGTGGTAGATTTCAAGGTGACCAAGTCACTGAATGAGCCTTCTTCTCCCTCCTGTACTAGTTTCTTAGGATTGGCAGAAGAGAAATCAACTGGAAGCAGGATTAGCAGCAGTGGCAGAGACAGCTACTGAAGTTCCCCAGAGAATAGAAAAACCACATTTGTCTCCAGGGTACTCTAGAACTGGGTAGCCCCACCTTGGCAAAAGGACCGACTGCTGGTATGCTAGTTAGGATGTGCCAGGGCATACCTTATGGATGCCTTCTGCATTACTATGCCCTTAGGTCAGTGTTTTTTTCCATCTTACCACATTACTAAAGGCTCCATAAAGCTAAAGCTGAAAGTGGAACGACACAGAACAAAAAAAAAAAAATAGATCATTGATATATCATAGAAAAAGAATCACTATGGAGAGAGAAGCATCCCCTAGTTGGGATCTTACTGAGCACTGCCTCTCCCTCTCAGAAGTACCTGGGGGGATGCATTGAGTCAAGACACTGTAGCATTGTTGGGGACATCTGGCTTATAGAGGAGAAACTGGTAAGGAAGAAGAGTATACCCACTCAAAGCAGCTCTGAGTATCCAGGGACCAAAGAATTAACAAGGAGGTTTTTTAGAGCTCTCATAGCACAGCCCAAATGCAGCCCACATCAGAGACCAGGACTGAGCAAGACACCAACCTATGAAAAAGCCCCCTTCTAACTTTCCACAGTCCCCCATTAGGGAATTCTCTCTGCAGAGATGGTTAATTTTTCATCAGTTTTGGGGGAAAGCTCCCATTGTCTAGTCTTTCATGTTTGGGATAGAGAAAGAGAGGTGGGGGCATAGGAGAGGAAGGCAAAACATGGTATTCATTTAATTTTTTTTTAGATGAAATTGGAACAGATCGTGGTTGCCAGGTGAGACCCAATCTTTGCAGAGCTTGAGGCACTGTTATTGGCTGATTAACGGTTATTGTGCCAAAGGATAAAATTGCCCAGATCTTCAAGGTCCCCCAGTGGAGCTGCTTAAACGTTTAATTAGCACCAGACAATGTGTTAGAGGTGAGCAATTTTTTGAAAAAATGATTTAAAGTTCAATTCTTCACCCCATTTTGCTTTTCTCTTGTTAGCCAGGCAATGGCAACCTAGATCTTGTGCCCTAGGAGGCTTCATTTTGCTCCTATTTGAACACCCACTTCTTCCCTAGAGTTTCCTAATGTAGTAAGGGAGGAAACTGTTCATTCACATCTTCTCTTAACTACAATAAAGTATGCCATTTCTGCTGACCCAGAGCAAGAGACCACTGGGCTGGAGGAAGGCTACCTTTGCTTCCTGGGCCCAGTGAGAAAATAGGGAATGTTTCATGTGCCTGCTTCCTAAGGCATATTTTCATATTCACTTCCAAATTATATTTTCATAGCACTTTATGCTTTTAAAAAAAGAAAGATGAAGCAAATATTGTGATCCTAACTTCATGGACAAGGAAAAAAGGGAATGTATTTGCCCAAGACTACAAGTCAGTTTTATGACACAGGCATGAGTTCAAATCCCATCTCAGACTTTTTCTTGATGTATGCTCCTACACAAGTCACTTAATATGCTCAGAGTCCTTAGTTGCTTCATTAAATACAGATAACACGTCTACTACCTACTTCACAAGATTGTTGTTGTAAGGTTCAAATGATTTATCTAATCACAGAGATATTTATATAGTACTTTGCAATTTATATCAGGCAATTAAAAAACATTTATTTTGTACTTACTATGTGCCAGGCACTGAGCTAAGAACTAAGGATTCAAAAGTCAAAAGTGTGGGCAGCTAGGTGGCTCAGTGGATTGAAGCCATGCTTAGAGATAAGAGGTCCTGAGTTCAAATTTGACCTCCCATACTTCTAAGCTGTGTGACCCTAGGGCAAGTTTGCTTAACCCCAAATGCCTAGCCCTTACCTTCCGCCTCAGAACCAATACATAGAATTGATTCTAAAATGGAAGGTAAGGGTTAAAAAAAAAAGTCAAAAATGAAACAGCCCCTACCCTTGAGTTGGGGAGGAACTCCTGCATCACTATAGGATACTATAATCCTATAACTACTGGGTGCTCTCAATGTGGAATCCCTAACCCTGAACCCAAAGCCCTGGGGCAGCAAGTAGCAGCTCACACTGATGAACCCTAACTCCCTCCCAGGCTGTGAAGGGATTATTTGCTTTTGTTTTATATCTTTAGCATTTAGTATAGGCATTCAGCCCATAGAAGGTGCTTAATAAATACTTAATGAATGAATAAATGAATGAAAAGATAGGGCTCCTGCCTTCAAAGAGTTTACAGTCTAGCTGGAGAAAGAAGACTAGCATATATGAAACAGAATAATGTAAGATAGGCTAAGTGCCAAAATACATGGGAAAAACTATATGTGCTGTGGTATCAACCATATAACCCAGTGCCTAGCCCAGAGCTCTTTACAAAGGAGATTACGGTAGGCTGATGAGAGGAGGAACAAATGGAAAGCCGAGAAATATTAATAATAGTTAACATTAAATAGAGCTTTGCTATATGTCAGGTACTGTGCTAAGTGTTTTACAATTATCATGTTATGTGTTCCTCGCAACAACCCTGGGAAGTGGCTACTCTTATTACTGCCATTTTACAGATGAAGAAACTGAGGGAAACAGATTAACACAGCTAGTAAAACTATATGCCAGCTACTATGCTAAGTGTTTTACATTTATCATGTTACATGACCTTCACAACAAGCTGGGGAGGTAAATACTATTGTTACTGCCATTTTGCAGATGAGGAGAGTGAGGCAAACAGATGAACACAGACTGTTATTGAGTGTCTAAGGCTGGATTTGAACTCAAACTTTAGGCTCAACAGTGTATCCACTGTGTCACCTAGCTGCCTTTAGTAAAATAACAAGATTCTCTAAAGAAACAAACAAGAATGGAAGCTCTCTTCTGTCTTGGGTGGAAGGTTGAATTAAATTAACTTTGAAATCTTTCCCTGCTCTAAGAATATCTGATTATCAGGGATTGTTTTCTAAATAATCCTCTGGAACCCAAGTATTATTATTATTTTTTTTTTCAATTAACCAGTCAGAGGTGTTACCATAGAAAATGGAGGAGTAAGAGGAGTCTGTCCTTGTATGATCATTGTTGTTCTTTGCTTGTGTGATTTTTGCTTGTTCTCAACTCTCTCCTCCCCTAGTCCCAATCCTTCTGGCTCTCCAGAGCTTCCTTGTACACTCCCATCTCTGTTCATTCACTTACTGAGAATGTAATCTCTCCATCTGGTGAAATCCTTTTCTTTCTTTGAAGTGTAACCCCATACCATGTCGTGTTTTCCTTGAACCCATTAGCTCAATGTGATCTCTCCCTCAATTTTCTTACAGTAAATCATCTGTGTTTTTCCTTTAGCCCATCACTCTCCATTGTCTTGTGTCATACTTAATTGTATCTGTTGCATACACATTATGGTAGATCTAAGCTTTCTGAGGGCAAGAACTTTGTATTTTTCATATACATTTCTTGCCTTGAGTAAGTTTTTTTTTGATTGAATTGAATGTAATGAGTGCCAGGCTTTAAATGGGACATTAGAAAAATAGAATACAATCATCCCTTGCTATATCGAGGTTCACTTATTGTGGCTTCACTGTATCACAGATTTAAAAAATATATATCTAATTCTGTATCGTGGAGTTATATTTATCACAGCATACTATTGGCTGATGGAATAAAAGGCAACCAACCACAGTGCTGTGTTCTGTATGTTGGATGCTGATTGGCTCAGTGACTGCAGGTTAATCAGAGTGTGGAAAAGATTTATAGGAGAGTGGGAAGGGTTTATAAAGCTTTAAAATACATATAAATAATAAAATAAATATAACAGCCACTTTGCAGATTTGCACCTATTACAGGGGTCTCTGGAACGTAACTCCTGTGATAGGTGAGGGATCACTGTATATGCAGATAAGAGCAATCAGTAGGTTAATAAAACTAGAGATCATTCTACATGAGAGTTGGTTGAAGAAACCAAGACTATTTAGCCAGAGAAGATTTAAGGAAGAAGTGCTAACTGCCTTGAAATATTTGAAGGTCTGATATGAAAGAGGGAATAAACACAATTTGGTCCCTGAGGGCAGAACTATGAGCAATGAGTAGAAATTAAAAAGAGGCAGATTTAGATTTCAGGTAAAGAAAAGAGTCTTAACAATTAGAACTATCCAAAAGTAGAATGAGATGCCTTGGGAGATAGTGGGAAGACCTTTGTTGGAGGTCTTCAAGCAGAGGCTGAACAATCACAACTCATTCCTATTCAGATGTTTGGTTGGAATAGTTTAGTTCTGACGACCCTTACAATTCTGCCATTTTGGGTGAATCTCAGCCTGTGAATGCTACTAAGTCTACTTCAAGTCCCAGCAGACTTTTCTATACAGCCATCATTCATTCATTCCTCCAGCTCACAAAGATCTTTCCCTTCTTTGAACTAATCCTTAGTTCTTTAATTATTTCATTTGCGTTAACTAATACATTTCCAAATAGATTGTAAGATCTTTTAGATTAGATACTGTCTATAATGGAATTTTGCACATAGTAAACATTTAGTGAATTTCTGTTTTAATGACTGAGAGCAGAGCAGGAAGGATATGTTTTAGTTGGTCTGAGAAGATGACCAGAGAGGGAGAGAACTGGAATGGCATTCCAGAGAGGTGAAGGAAACAGAGAGGAAAGTCAGCATTAACCAAGCACTCAAATGTCTAGAAGAAGGAAAGATATAGTGCTTGCCCTTTAGGAGTTCCCTGTCCAATAAGAAAGAGAGAACATATTCTCAATGAAAAACACTGTTCCCTCTGCCCCTGGCCTCAAATACTCTATGACACATAAAAATAAGTAAAAATTACTAAAGCATAAACTACATAATTGAACGATTTTTGTAATTCAATTCAAATACCACTTACTAAAATACTACTAAATGAAAGGCACTGATTAAAAAAAAAGAGGGCTAGCTCTCAGAGGTTTTTTCCCCCTCCATCAGATCATAGATCCAGAGCTAGAAAGAGCTTCAGAGCCCATCTAGCCATGAGATATAGATTTAGAGCTGGAGAAACCTTGAAGACCATGAGATCCAATCCTCTCTTTTTATAAACAAGAAAACTTTATAAACAAGAGTCCCAATGTTAAGTGATTTGGTCAAGGTCACAATTATTAAAGATTGAATTTGAATCCAGGTCTTCTGATTCTAGTATACCAAACTGCCTGATATTTGGTGGGGAGAAGAGGTGTGTTAAGGAGAAAATGATATAGATAAATATAGTTGATTCAAGGTAAATTGAGGCTAAAGAAAGCACTAACTGATGACTGGATCTAGAGAAGATTCACAGAGAGATGACATCTGAATAGAGCTTTGCAGGAAGATAGGATTCTGAGCAATGGATGGTAGAGGGAGTTTTAAGCCTGTTTCAAAAAGAGGAAAAGTATATGGATTGTCTGAGAAAATGGGAAGATACTAGCCCTCAGAACCTTTAGCAGAATAATGGGCCACTGGAAAAGGGAAGTCAGGATTCCTGTTCTTTTTAGTACTTTTCTTAGCTCTCCTACACATTACCCTCCTCCCCCCTAGACAAACAGCTTCCCTCTACGTTATTCAGGATGAATAGAAAACACATGGAAAGAGAGGCTGGGGGCACAAAGGTGCTGAAGAAGTACCAAGAAATGAGTATGAAAATCCTGATCCCAGTGCTGGTAATCCGAGCATTTCCCTTGTGGAAAAACCCAGGTGGAGGGGCCGTGCTGCCCCATCTGGTCCCCATTAGTTTCAGGGCATGTTTCCTATCCCCAGCAGGTACTTAGAGCTGGGAGCAACCCCCTGGGTGGCCCCTCATCAGGGAGTCTTTCAAGCAGAGCCCTGCTGACATGACAGAGAGCTGTGCAGGGCCCTGATGGCTTCCAAGTCACTTGACCCCTGGGGCGAGGAGAATCCCCAAGCAAATTAGAAACCAAAGATGAGGAAAAAATAAAATAAAAAAAACCCCACTTTCTTCCAATCCTGTCACAAACTGTAAACAGATCCAATAAATTCAGCAGCTTAGCAGCTGCTGGGGAAGACATTGGAGAAAGGTTTATTTTCCGGAAAGGAGAATCTTCAGGAATTTCAAACTCTGTTCCCTGTTCCCCTCTCCCCCCTCACATATGCATCCACTTGGCTGAGAAACATGGCCAGCAGCCACATGTTTCTTGTCTGGGTTAGCATTGCTATATAGGCTCCCAGGTGCCATAAGAGACAAGGAAGGGATAGAAGAGAGTTTCTTAGGAGACCCTTTCATTCCACCTCCTATCAGGGACTGTTTGGTCCTAAGGATAATGGGACATTTGTCCAATAGTTATGGGGTGTCATGCAGTATTTCAAAGGAGGCAGCAATGAAGATTGCATAATGATCTGAAGCCCTAGGAATTTGTCCACTTGGCTTTATGGAAATTAAAAAAAAAAAAAAAGAATGGAATGGGGGCAGTTGGGTGGCTCAGTGGATTGAGAGCCAGGCCTAGAGACAGGAAGGCCTGGGTTCAAAACTGACCTCAGATACTTCCTAGCTATGTGACCCTGGGCAAGTCACTTAACCCTCATTGCCTAGACCTTACCACTCTTCTGACTTGGAACCAATACATACTATTAATTTTAAGATGGAAGGTAAGGGTTTAAAAAAAAGAAGAAAAAAAAAGAATGGGATCTAGAGCCAGAAGATTGTCCAGTCCAACTCCTTCATTTTATATGAGGCAACTGAGGCTCAGAAAGATCACACAGGTAGTGTCGGTAGGAAGGCCAGGATCTGAACCCAGGTCCTTAGACTAAAGTTGTATTTTCACTACATCATGATACTTTCCACTCAAAACTCAAGGTGCTGAACAAGACCGAGGGCAGCCCAATAAGCAAGGGGTGGCAAGGAAAGGACACAGCTAAGACACAAGTAGTCTTGACTTGATCTCACTGTCCTCCACTTCTACAGGCAGCTATAATGGCAGAAGGAAGATGAGGGAGATTATCCTAGATTTTCAAGGACATAGGCAAGTGCTTATTAAGCTGAATTCAGACCACCCTAAAAGTTATCAGTAATACTTTTTCCTGGCCTGCCTTTCCCTCCAGTGACAGGCTTGAGTGGCTCAAAGCCCTCCCTTGAGGAATCCCGTCCTCCTTGCCTCCTCCCTAATGACTCCTCCTGCCAGCCTAGCAGTTGAAAAGTCAAACGGCCCCACCAGGATACTGTTCAAACAGCAACACCCATCACTGAGGAATGAGTGAAGATCTCCAAATGTCACAAAAAGAGCCCTCTGCTCTAGGCCAGGGTCACAAAGGAAGCAAGAGGCCTTTGTTTAGATACAAAGTCTGTGCCTGTCAGCACCTGGCCAGGCCAAGGGAAAGGCTGACCCCTTCCCATCTTTTCCTTCCCTTTACCCTCAGGCCAGCTGGGAGCTAGAAGGCCAGGGGAAAAACAAAGACAGCCAGGGCAGATAAGACAGGCCTCTGCCAGACTCCAACCAGGCTCTGGTATCCCTTGGCAACTTCACCATGGCAAGGATTACGCACATTTACTTTGAGAACTTCATTCATTTATTCATTCCTTCAAGAAGCTGTTAATGCATACATTACCTACAAGGTCTTGTGCCAGGGGATGGGGGAGAGAAAAAGGGGAATAAGACACCTGGTTTCTGCCCTCAAGGCACTTATAATCTAGTGAGCAGTATGAGAATAGCATAGAAACATCTCTAACAAAACAGAATGTGATGAATGTCATAAAGTGTCATGAGGACTCAGAGGAATATACCTGGGAGGGGGAGCAAGGAAAACTTCTAGAAGGATGGGTAGGATTCTGACAACAGGTAAAGGAGGACCTTCCAGTTAAAGGGCATAAGAGGCAGAAAAGTGCATGGATGGTGAGAGGAAGAGCAAATAGTCCCAGCCATACAACATGACAAATTGTCCCTCCAAAACAGATGTGATAGGTTGAAGCTACCAGATGCCTTCAATATAGGTGAGATGGGTTAAAGTGACCAGGTACCTACTTATCTGTTCTCACAGTATCCCACTGCGAGCACAGAACTTATGCATAGGAAGCTAAATCCCAAAGGCATTCAATAAATGGTAACTGATGTGTCGAATTGGGCCGGACCAGTCTGGAGAGCCCACTGAGCTAGCGAGTGTGAGGGCAGCCCTAGAAATCTCTCCTGAGGCCCTGCCTCTGAAGAATGTAGCTCCTTTACCACTGGGAATGGGGAGAGGAGTCAACATAAATGAGATGCAGGATAGGTCTTCTCCAACTTTGTCATCAGCTTGGCATTACCCTTGAGAAATATCCAAGGAGTAGAAAAGGGCATCGGCCTGGGAGAAAGGCATTTGAGTATGAGAACCGGAACTATATACCACTAGCTGTACAGTCTTGGGCAAATCACTTGGTTAGTCTTCTCATCTGCAAAATGAAGGAGATGGACTAGACTTTTGAACCTCCATCTAACTCTAATATTAGTTGATGATGACTACAAAGAAGAGACTTCTAGGTTCTTCTCTGTGCTTTTTTGCTCTTTCTCTTCCAGATAGGTAACCTAATCCTCAACAGCTCTCAGTTGAGCCAAATGTCTCTACTTAGTTGATCCTCAAATAACTGAAACCAGGCAGCTGAAAACTCTTTAGTTGGGCAATGACCTCACTTAAAATAATTAGGGAAGGAAGATAACAATAATCATTCAGTCACTTTTTATGTGCAGAGTAACATTCTAGTTTCTGGGAATGCAAAGATGGATGGGACACATAACCTTCTTCTCTCAAGGAGCTTACATATATGTGGGGATGAGGGAGGGAAAGAAGGTCTACAAATAACATTGATGTCAAAGAATGTAAGTTTAGTGTACATGGGAGAGGTTCAGGCCACATGCTTTAAGAAATCTGAAAAGGGAGGGGAAGAGATCAAATAAGGCTTCATGGAAGAGATAGTATAGAGCTAGGCTTTTCAGGAAGGGAGTGCTATTAAAAGGTAAATGGCAGGAGGAGAGGGAGGGGAATTCCATTAGAACAGGAGAAGCATGAGGCATGAACAAAGGCACAGACACAGGAAAAAGCATGATGAGAAGGAAGAGCAGAGAAATCCAGTTGGGTGGAACAAAATATACGAAAAGGAGTTATATGAGATAAGGCTTAAAAGGTAGAACTGGATTATAGAGGGTCTTGGGGGCCAGTCATAGGAGTTTATATTTTACTTAGAGGCAAAGAAGAGCAAAGGACTGATGACATGAAGGATTGACGATAAGGGATATGGCAGGAAGACTGCCATTATTCTACAATAATATGGAAATAATGATAGGGAGACAAAGGGCTGTAAAACAGTGCATACCTTTTTATCTAATAATACTACTAGGCCTGTATCCCAAAGAGATTTTTTTTAAAAGCAGGGGAAAGGTTCTACTTGTATAAAAATATTTATAGCAATTCTTTTATTCATGGCAAGAACTAGAAATTAAGGGGATGTCCCATCAATTGGGGAATGGCTAAACAAATTATTCTATATGATAGTGATAGAATATTATTGTGCTGTAAGAAATGATGAGCAGGATGATTTCAGAAAGAGCTGGAAAGACCTACATGAACAGAATGAAATAAGCAGAACCAGGAGAACCCTGTACACAGTAACTGCAATATTGTGGAATGATCAACTGTGAAAGACTTTGTGACTCTCAACAATCCAATGATCCAGGACAATTCTGAAGGATGTATAACAAAAAATGCTATCCACCTCCAGAGAAAGAACTGTTAAGAGTTGGAATGAAGATCAAAGCATACTATTTTCTCCTTCAGTTTATTTGGGTTTTTATTTTGGGGTTTGGGTTTTATATGATTATTCTCTTACAAAAAGAAACGATGCAGAAATAAGTTTTGCATGATAATGCAAACCCAGATCAAATTGCTTACCATCTCCAGGAAGGGGGGGGGGAGGTGGACAATTTAGATTAAATAACGTCAGAAAATTGTTATTACATGTAACTGGTAAAAATAAAATATCTTTACAAAAAAATAATGATGGGGAGACTAGAGAAGCAGTTTGATGAGAGAGCTAGCTATTGCAATGGTAGAGTCTACAGGACTTGGCAACTGATTAGAAGTTGGAGTTGGGGGGTGGGGTGAAGGAAAAAGGAAGATTAAGATGACTCCAAGTTTACAAGCTTAAATGCCAGCAGAAACAAGTTACATGGGCAGGTTTTTCGGGGGGAAGATAATGAGTTTAGTTTTGGACATGTTGAGTTTGAGATGTTGGCAGTATAGACAGTGCAAAACAGCAAGAAATGGGGAAAAGGGAATAGGAACAATACTTAGCCATCTGTAATAGTTTATGGGAGGCCAGCTTAGAGGCAGGGGGATAGATCAGATGACCTCCAGAGAGTCTTCCCGTCCTCTACTAAGGAAACAGAGAATGTTTCAGCCTAGTATTGTGGTTTTCACTATAGAAACAGATTCCAACCCTAGAGTCCATCACTCTCGTCATAATACAAATAATCACCAAATGTGCTTAAGCGTCTGGTAGCCTGGATACTCATTCTAGCAATTCTCGGTGTGGACGGTGATTAGACCATCATTATCTTAATGCTTCTTAATTTATCTTTCTGATTAGCAACTTACCATTTTATTTGCAAAAAATAGCTTTCTGCTGGGTAGAAACCAGCCGAGCACAGCAGCTGTCATTTTTCCCTGTACTAAATCAGGCCGGGCTTAACTTGGTACTCTGGTGATGCAATTTCTTATGTCTCTATTCTGGAGAGTATCACCATCCATCAGGGACATGGCACAAACAAAGTCCACTGGCATAAGACAGGGATGAATAGCCAAGTAGGCAATGGCCAAGCAGTCAACAGTGGCCAGAGGCAGGACATAGTGTCTTCCCCTAGAACTTATCCAAGAAAATTCTCCAAGAGTCAAAACCCAAATACTTCCACCCCCAGTCCCTTATGTCATGACAGTACATGGAAAGATTTATTCTGCTTCTATAGATGTTTGATCCCAGAAGCAAGTCCTGTACTTTGGGTAAATTCCACAGAATTGGAAGACATTTATTAAGTAAGTGCCCATTATGTGTTGGATACTCCTAATGCTGCAGAGATAAAGAGATTGTGCTTGCCCTAAAGAAGTTTACACTCCTATAGAGGAATAAAGAAAACAGGGGCACAAAAAGCCAGTATAAAATTGAATCCGACTTAAGTGCATAAAGAAACCATAAAAATAAGAGTGGATAAGGGACAAATGCAGAGATGAAGAAGGCTTCAAAGAAGAAGTAACAGGTATACATATACATGCGGAGATGTGATCTGTGAATGAGATGTAGCAAGAGATAGTACAGACAGCACTGGATTTGAAACTAGGACCTAGAGTTCACTAAAAGTGTATGTGTGGAGCAATCACTTTATCTTTCTGAGATTCAGTTTCTGCATCTGCAAAATGGGGATAACAATACTTGCATTACTTTTCTTTACAGGTTTGCTCTTCAGAAAACATTTCATAAATCTGAAAGTGTATTATCAATGTGTTATTTTGAAAGAGCCTGAGAAAATCTTAAAAAGGGAACCATGTTCTGTTAACATTTTACCTTCTTTATCATGAGAGAAAAGGTGATGAGTGCGGAGGTCACAGAATTCTTCTCCAGATAATTATACACTTATGATGTAATATAGCATGAAGAAATCTTAGGATATGTATATATTCTGGAAGACCATTCCAAGACATAATTATTAGTGCATTCAACTTGACTTACTTTAAAAATGTCTCAGAGTTAAAAGTCACTTCCAATTTCAGCCCTTAATCTTATAACCAGTCAAGAGAAAGTGCTCTCAGCATTCATGGTCACTAAGGAAGCAAAGCCCTTTCTGTCTCATTTCTAGAGGTCTTAACCCTGATGTTCAGACCAGACTACAAGCTAGGCAGCCACTGACCTCCTCAGCAATAATACTCCCCCAATTTCCTCCAACTCACACAAATCTCCCTGAATTATTCTCTTTGGGGGAGACCTAGCAACTCCGACTCTACTTCCACCCCTGCCACCAGCTCTGCCCCCCCCCCCCAACTGCTTTTTTCTATCAAGGCTCTCCTTGATTTCTTGCCTTTACCATTTAACATACTCTTTTCTGGCTGTCCTTTCTGTTACTCTTTCCCTGATGGAATCCTGATGTTTTCTGAGCCCTTTTCTTCACATGTAATTTTCCTTTGTTCCCTACTCCCCTCCCAACTCTGAACATACAGAATCCAGAATCTCTAAGCTGGAAAGAGCCTAAAGGTCCTCTAGTCCAACCTAAATAATAATCATATCCACTCCAACCTTCACACACCCATACGATATCCCCAGCAAGAAGTCATTTGGCTTTTGTTTGAGGATTTCGGTGAAAGGGAAGACACTGCCTCCCAAGGCAACCCATTTCATTTTCACTAGTTCTAATTGTCAGGAAGATCTTTAATTAATATGGAGCTGAAATCTGTATCCATGAAACTTCTATTAGTTCTATGTTCCAGGGTGAAGCCAACCACATTTAATACTTCTTCCACACTGAATTCCTTCAAATGTTCAGTTCGAGTGTACCAGTGGTTTCCAAAAAGCCAATGTGATTAATAAATTAGGGAACATTTTGAGTATAACTCCAATTTTCAGTTTGGTGGTGAGTAATTTTATTTACAAGAAACCCAGAAAATGTAAAATTGGCCCTACTTTCCAATAACCCACAAGCTGCCATCTTTCTGATATCTACTTCCATAAGCTGACTTCACATCTTTGTCCAAAAATGCCCTATTTACTGTACATTTTCTGATTTAGTAGGAGCTGTGGGCAATGAACCACCTGCCATGGTTTCACCACCCCCACCTCAAGATCTCAGACCCAGAGTTTTGACTTGCCCAACTTGTGTGATTTTCTCAGCCTGGCCCCCAAACTACAAGCAGTTGGTTTAAGGCAAACTCAAATTCAAGTTATCTTCACAATGTTTCCTAATATATCAAGGGTACAGGCAGCAAGGTGGCTCAGTGAGTAAAGTGCCAGGCCTAGAGACAGGAGGTCCTGGGTTCAAATCTGACCTCAGACACTCCCTAGTTGTGTGACCCTTGGCAAGTCACTTAACCCCAACTGCTTAGTCCTTATGGCTCTTCTGTCTTGGAACTGATACTTAGTACAGATTCTAAGACAGAAGGTAAAGATTAAAAAAAAACACAATTATATACATGTATAATTCAGTGGAATTGCTTGTTAGCTCTGGGAGGGATGAGGGAAGAAAGGAAGGAGAAAACATAAATCATGTAACCATGGGAAAATTTTTTTCCAAAATAAATAAATCAATATTTTAAAAAATAAATGAAAAATAAAAAATCAATTATAGTGATGTTTTCAAAGCAAAGGTCATGATAGACTGACAGCATGTGAAGGATTGTGATGTGGAAGATGTGTTTTACCAGGTCAACAGGATATTGTTGCCATCATTACTTATTGTGGTATTGAAAAAAGTTCTTAGCGATTAAACCTGTATAAAACTGTTCTATCATTTTTATTAGGTTCTTTATTTAAAAAATTTTTTTTAAACCCTTACCTTCCATCTTAGAATCAATACTCTGTATTGGTGACAAGGCAGAAGATCAGTAAGTTTTGGCAATGGGGATTAAGTGACTTGCCCAGGGTCACACAGCTGGGAAGTATCTGAGGACAGATTTGAACCCAGGACCTCCTGTCTCTAGACCTGGCTCTCAATCCACTGAGTCACCCAGCTGCCTCCTCTTATTATTTTTAATGTGTCACTGATTAAGTTTTTGAGTGCTGTCCCCCTCACCCCATTCTCCCTATTAGTCAAGGTGGTTTTTATTCTGTAATTTTTCAGAGCACGGTGCTTGGGGGGAATGCATATGTTATAGTAGAACTGACTGTTTGAAGACAATTACTGTGTCTCACTTAAGACTTCTCTTCTCTAGGATAAAAATCTCCAGTCCTTAAAAAAAAATCCTTTCCTTATGTCTTAGAGTTGATATTAAATATTGGTCCCAGGCAGAAGAGTAGTAAGGGCTAGATAATTGGGGTTAAATAACTTGTCCAGGGTAACACAGCTAAGAAGTGTCTGAGCTTAGATTTGAACCCAGAACTTATTGTCACCAGGCCTGGCTTTCTACCCTCTGAGCCTCCTAGCTGCCCCTACCCCTAGTTCTTTCAGCTAAGCCCTATGAGACATAATTTTACCAACGTGGGGCCCTGAACAAAAGCCTGGCACTCCAGATATGATCTAATTACAGCAGAGTACAATAAGAACATGACATTCATTTAACAGGCATTTCCTAAGTGCTTATTGCATGCCAGTTACTGTGCTAGGTTCTACTAATAAAGGCTTCCTGCCATCGAGAAGCTTGCATTCTCTTGAGAGCAAATAACCTATATATATATATATATACATATATGTATATGTATATATATATATATATATACACACACACACACACATATATATATATAGGTTAGCTTAAAAATTCTCTAGAAAGTCATTTTAAGGGAAGAGCAAAATAACTTGAGAGAATCAGAAGTCTCCTGTATAATAACATGGTGCTTGAGTTGAGTCCTGAAGGAAGCCAGAGATTCTACCAGGTGAAGACCACTGGAGAAGGCATCGAGGCACAGGAGATAGATAGAGTGTATACAAAGGAAGGGATGAAGCAAAGAATGTCAGGCACAGGGAAATGTCACCAGTCCAATTTGGCTGCAACATAGAGTATATGGGAAGGGAAGCAATGTGAAATAAATCTGGAAAGATAGGTTGGAACCAGATTGTAAAGGGTTTTAAATGTCAAATTAGGAATGTGTGTTTGATTCTAAAAGCAGTAATGACCCCCAGAAGCTTCTTGAAAATTCAGTAAGTATGCCATATGAGGCAGCTAGGTGGCAAAGTAGATAGAGAATTGGCCCTATAGTCAGGAAGATCTAAGGTCGAATCCAACCTCAGGCACTTATTAGCTGAGTGATCCTGGCCAAGTCATTTAGCCTATTTGACTCAGTTTCCTTTACTGTAAAATAGAAATAATAATTGTTCCTGCTGTCCAGGGCTGTGAAAAACAAACAAGATATTTGTAAAATGCTTAGCACACCGCCTGGCCTATAATAGGACCTTTATAAATTATTATTCTTTCCCTTCTTTCTTTGCTCTTTCCAGATATGTATCTTCTAAGTCATCAAAGAAGATATTTAACAGAACAGGTCAAAACATCATCCTATGGCATGTCATTGCAGATCTTCATCCAAGTTCCAATAGAACAATGGCTGATTTAATCCTAATTTCATAGATCTAGGGCCAGAAGGGATCAGAGAGGCATCTAATACAACCTCCTCAGTTTACAGGTCTCTTATTTTGTATCCATCTTTTATAATCTAGTTCTGCCCTGGAGCTCTGCCTTTGTCCCTAAAATATTTACTGTATAAGATTAAAATCAACATCCAATAACTCCAAGAATTATGTTTTATAAGATTTATTAACAATCACTTGAAGTAGAGGAAATAGAAAGAACCTGAGTGAAGAGAAGTTTTCCTGACCCCAAAAGTGGGAGAAGAGGGAGAGAGGGGATGGGGTTACAGAAACTTTATCTCCAAAAATGTAAAGAGGTAATGTGAGGACAAAAGTGGAATTCTTGGAAATGGAGTCCTGGGGTACAAAATTCTTTTTTTTTTTTTTAATTTTTTTTAAACTCTTACCTTCCGTCTTGGAGTCAATGCTGTGTGTTGGCTCCAAGGCAGAAGAGCCTTGGAGGGTCGGCAATGGGGGTCAAGTGACTTGCCCAGGGTCACACATCTAGGAAATGTCTGAGGCCAGATTTGAACCTAGAACCTCCTGTCTCTAGGCCTGGCTCTCAATTCCCTGAGCTACCCAGCTGCCCTGGGGTACAAAATTCTAATTACACAACTGTTACTTTCTTTCTCTTACAAGATCAGAACATTTAAAACTTAAATATATGTCGTGATTGGTCCTACCTCAGTTAGATAGAGGTAAACTTTCTTATTGTTGTTGAGTCATGACCCCATTGGAGTTTTCTTGGCAAAGAAACTGGAGTGGTTTGCCATTTCCTTCTTCTGCTCACTAAAGATGCAAAAACGGAGGCAAACAAGGTTGAGACACCTGTCCGAGGTCAGATTTGAACTCAGGAAGAGGAATCTTCTTGACTCTAGGCCCAGCGTTCTATCCATTGCACCACCTAACAGTAGCCCGAGATACATTTAGATACACAAATTGATGAGGAAGGTTTTCAAAGCACCCCCTGATAGTTTCTGCATTGGGATCTCAAAGAGATTGGTTCATCAATGAAGCAACATATGAATGCAATAATGTGTCTGACCTCTGTCAAGATGTCCAAGGAATGACCAACTAACCATGATCAGTTTGGTCTCTTAGAATTTGCCTTGATTAAGCTACTTTTACAGAATTTGGATAGTCCAAGTACCCCCACCCACTCTGAAATGTGAATTCTAGATATTGGCTATCTACAGTGATCAAATTCAACTTGCTCATTTCTACTTTGACTCATAAAGATAATGCCTTGGATAAGGTCAGGGAGAAAGAAAGACTAGTTTCATTGAATTCTGAACTGGAAGAATGAACAATATTCTCTTGAATATGACCTGAATCACTTTTGTGATTTTACAGATTAAGAAATAAAGCCAAAAGAAAGTTACTGACCACTGAAATCTCTCCAGAGCTAAGTATTAAGATGCTACCACTGCACAGGCAACATAGAGGTGAGCAATCTTTGCAAGTTGGGAAATGATTGGAACAGGCATAAGCCCAAAGTCAAAACTGTTTTGCCAAGTTATTAATCTTAGTAAGCCGCTAAGTGGTTCAAGGTTCCCAAATCCTGGGACTTTGAAGGCTAAGTCAGGTACTTGAAGACT
The DNA here is from genome assembly GCF_016433145.1 of Gracilinanus agilis. Classification (NCBI taxonomy): domain Eukaryota; kingdom Metazoa; phylum Chordata; class Mammalia; order Didelphimorphia; family Didelphidae; genus Gracilinanus; species Gracilinanus agilis. The sequence goes on from NC_058132.1 coordinate 164,622,677, forward strand.
GTGAATTAAAGTTACATGAGGTTTTGGAAGGACTGGATTACTAAAAAAAACAAAACAAAACAAAAACCAAAAACTAAACTAAATTTTGACTCCAGACAACTGTAAATTTGCTTTTCCTAAGAGTTTAGGAAAACTTCCAATAATGGTATTAGGGGATTAGAATGAGAAATTGCTATTTACCCTCTAACCTCAGCACCAGTCCACAGGCTGGCTAAATGGAAAGGAAGTTCATGGGTACAAGCATACTTCACTTTATAATCACAAAATATTGGCACTCAAAGAGATATTAAACCCAAATAATAGCCATGTTCCTAAAAAGCTACATTTAAATCTTCAAAGAAAATAAAGACCAACAGGGAAAAAATTAAAGGAAGACAGACTTCAACACAACTGGACGACATTGTGATGGGCTGCATCTTTGCAATATCTCCATGCAAAGAGATATTGAAACAGTATGGATGATTGACCATTTGTTGAAGATGTCAAAAGGATTTAGACATTCATTGGGCCCGGAACTGGAGTAGAAGCTCTTAGATCCCTTCCAACTCTGAAATGTTGTGAATCTGGGAAATTGTGTTTTAAAAATAGTTTCAGAGCTGTACAGGAGCTTGCTACAGTGGAATGCTTTGATGAATGTTTTTTTTTGTTTGTTTATAATGTGAAAAAGCATACATAAGTTTTAATTTTGGCCTTATATTTATAAGAAATTTTTAAAATGGGGCACACACTTTCTGGATTCAATAAAGCAGGCTTCTAGGTAACTCAAATATTCCAGGCTCCTCTAAAATTTTGCTTATTTGCTCTGATTCCTCACAATTGCTGCCTAATCTCAGTGTCTTAACAAACTACATTCAGAGAAGCAACCAGTCTTGACAAATTCAAAAGCATTTATTAGCCACTGTGTTAGACTTTGTTAGGGATACAAAGGTGAAAAAATGAACACCTTCCCTCATTTCCTCAAAAGAGGGGAGTAAGTAATGTACCGAAATCATAGTATTATAAGTTAGAATGATGTTAAGTACAAAGGAGAAGCCAAAGAGAGAAGCATGAGATTCCAGGAGGAAGTTTACCTCTTCTGGCTTCTAGTTGTTGGGGAGAGAAGAGGGATGCAAATAAAGTAACTGCAGGGGAGTGAAGGAGAGTGGGATCAAGGAAGATATGAAGGTGCAGAGATGACACTGATGCTGATTCTAGAAGCAAGACTTTCAGTGGGCACAGAATTAAGAAAAGAGAGTCCATTCCAGAGGTAAGGATCTGTGGGCTTATCCACGGACAGGGCAAGATCTATATCAGGGAACTGTCAGTAGCCCAGTTGTATCAGAATACAGGTCTTATGAAGGGAAGTAACATGAAATAAGTTTAGAAAGGTAGGCTGGAGGCTAATTGAAGGGTGTTCAGTGCTAGGATGAGTAGTTTATATTTTTGTCTTCTTGTCAATGGGAGTAACTAAGCATTTTTGAATAGTTACAAGTTCTAACTTTGGCATTATGATTATTCTGCCAACTGTGTGAGGACAGATTGGAAAGGGAAGAAGAGAAGGAAGGAAGAATAATTACAAGAGTATAATAATAGTTTAGAGTAAAGGAGAAGAGGAAGGATCTAGATTATATTTGTTGTTATGAAAGGGTAAAAGATATGGAGGTAGACTTGACAGGACATGGACACCAATTGAATATGGGAATTGAGGCTGAGGGCAACCCACATCTTCATAACTTTCTTGTTCTGCTGTTGCATTGGAATGGGGCTCCTTGGATCCAAGAAAAAGGAGATTCATCTTCATGGCTTCAATTGTCCAGGGACTTTTTGTCCACTTGGTTTCTGTGACTTTTGCTATTGTTCTTACTTCCTGACATGCCAGTGGACAGGGATTCACAAAAAGGAAGCCAAGTCTAGAGAAGTCAGGCTGTATGGGGATAGGAATAGCTAACAAAAAGGAGATACATTCCTCCAGTTTGGGTCTTGGGTTCTCTTCTTTCACTATATACTCACTTAGCAATCTCATTCATTCCCATGGCGTCAGCTACTATCTCCACACAATTGACTTCCCAATCTGTCTTTTTCATCTGGATCTTTTTCCTGAGAACTGGACTCCCATCCCTAAGTATCTTCAGGGTAATGACCATCAGGATATCCCCAATGGCGTTTCAAATCCAACAAGTCCCAGGATCCATCTTCCCCCCTAACTCTGCTCTTCCTTCCAACTTTACTATTTCTATCAGTGGTACCACCACTGATATGTCTGATAGTGACAGTGCCTCTAATCTTTATAATTTTTTGGTCATCGTTGGCTAGTCTCTCTCTCTCTTCTCTCATATGCAATCAGTAATCTCATTGATTCCATTCCTTCAGTATCTTAGAGGGGGCCTTTCCTCTAGTCCCACAGTCACACCTTAGCACAAACCCTCATCACCACACCTTGAATTATTACAAATGCCTCCTAATAGATGTTCCTGCCTCCACTCTCCTTTCTTCAATCCATCCTCTATATCACTGCTAGACTAATCCTCCTTAGGCATTGATATGAGCCATGCCATTTTTTAAACTCAAAAGCATTCAGAGGTTCCTTAAAACCTACCATGGAGAGTCCCCGGTTCCTCTGGATAGCATTCAAGGTCTTTCATTACTGGAGTCACCCTAACTTCCCTGCTTGATCTCCTACTCTTTTATTTCTTCTAGAGTATATGCACAATGTATAATTAGAAAATCTTGAACCCTTGGACTACATCTCCCCGCATCCCTTTCCTCTTTCATCCCCACCTTGCATGCTTATGTATTATATATAGTTGTGTGTAACTCCACCTCTCATTCTTTTTTCCCCCGGTGCACGCCTGGGAAAGCTGACTTTGCTCAGGCTTTTACTTTTGGCTTTTCTTCCCTTACTTCAAGTTATTATTAATAAACTTTATAAAATATAATACTTGGAGTTATTATATGTTAATTTTTAATCTTACAATTTCCCACCCAAATTTGATATCTATCTATTCTTTGAACATATACCATGTGCTTAAGACTGAGTCTCTCCTTAACAGCTTTGTTACTCATCTTCCTCCTTCTAGCAGACCACTGCACCACTCTGAAGAAACCTAAACCCCGAGGCCCTACTCTTTCGATTGGTACCTGCTTATATGGACCAGGATTTCAAAAGGGGCCTGAAGACTCTACTTTAGTCCTGCCTACCACTGTCTGGACTTCTTTTCTTCCTCCTCTTGAAGTATCTCCCTCTACTTTCTGGCTCCCTATTATGTATTGTCTTCTCCCATTAGAATATAAGCTCCCTGAAAAGCAAGGAATATCTTTCTTGCTTCTGTTCGTATTCCTATTATTTAAATATTGTGCCTGGCACATGGTAAGTGCTTAATGAATGCTTATCTATTGATTAATTGCTCTATCTTCTGACATGGAAATCAAATACTATCTTCTCTATGAAGCCTACTCCCAACTGGTAATAGCTTTTCCAGACAGATTTCATATCATAATTTGTTTTTTAACATTTGAATGTACTTTTAATATAGTATTATGCATTATAGCTATCTAATGGCGTCATCTTTCTACAATACTGTAAACCATGAAGGTCTTACTATCTGACCTAAGACAAGCCACTCATCCTCCTCAAGCATCAGTTTTCTCCTCTGTTAAATGGAATAATAACTTACATTTATGTAGCACATTTCACAAAATAGGAGATAATAATTGCCTTGCTTATCTTTCAGGTTTATTGGTTGAATAAAATGAGATCAGAAAGCATTTTGAAAGGAAAAGTATTACTTTAATGCAAGGGCTTATTACAGTAAAATTTAGGGTCAGAATGTCAGTCCGGGAAGAGATCTTTGTGGTCACTTTCTTTGTTTGGCAGATGAAGAAGCTGAGACCTAGAGAAGTGATGGGACATGCCTATGGTCACACAGCTGGTTGGGGCTGGGATTTTCCGCATGTGTGCTGGAGGAGGTTAGCTACCTCGACATTCCTGGTCACACTAGTACCTGGAGTTTTCCTGGGGGTAGCCAGCCCCTGCTGCCATTTACGGAAAGAGTCCTAGAGAATCTTAGTTGAAGAGAGCATTGTCCATTGAAATAATTTCTTAAGATTCAAGAAGACATTGAATTCTTAGGCACAGGATCATTTCTTTTTCTTTCAGTATTTCGTATCAGCTATGACAGCTATGCAACTGTGGACTAAGAGGTATTGTTTCCTACTAACTTCAGTGGAGATTTCCCCCCAATTCTTCTGGATACTCTCAAACTTGGGAGAAGCCCAAGGAAGATCATGTCCTATTCTCTTGCTGAACAGTGATCCATCCCCAGCAACATTTCTGATATAAAAGTCCAAGTGGAGAACCTCAAAGTGGTATATAGTGGGGCATTTTTTGAAGACGTCCCCTCTCTCCATCCATGGAGAGGCATGAGCCCCAGCCTTAATCTCCCTCTAAACACCCCAAGCGCAGTTCCCTAGACACCCACAGGTTAAGAGGAATGGTTATAAGCTGATCTTCAAGCAGCCCCAGGAGTCTGGGTGCAGGTTCAGGCTGTCACGAGGCGCATATCAAAGCCGGAGTTTAAAGACTGTACTGGGAATAGTGCAATTATCTCGCTTCACCACATTTCTCAGCCCCGACTGAGGTTTAATTAAAGCCAAGTAAAAACACAGAGTCGCCATTTCAGATATCACCTCACTGCATGCTGGTAAAAAAAAAAAGAAGAAGAAAAATAAAAACCTTTATCAGAGACTTTAAAATTTTTTTTCAGTGGTTAGCTTCCAGCTTAGCTAGATATTTATTCCTTCATAATATTTCCTTTAAAGAAATATATATGTATATATATAACACATACATACATATATAAAATTAGTTAATCCCCCATAATCTCCTTGAGTTGCACCTAAAACACAGTTTCTTGCAGGTGACCTTTTCAGAAGAGGCTGTTCCTATGGCAACCGCATTGTTTGATTCAGTCAAGAGAAAAATGCTGCATGGAAACGTATTTAATTTTACTTAATTTGATGCTGTATTTAACACTTGCACGAGACAAGAGGAGAGAGTAGTAGCCCAACTCCCCAGGGGCCATGGCAAGTGGCTGGCCAGTTTCCACAGAATGGCTATTTTTCCAAAGGGAAAAAGAAATGTCACCTCAAATACCAGGAACCACAGATTTCCAGGGATTTGCTGACCCAGGGAACAGGAATTCACATAGGAAGTGAGAGAGGATTGTTTGAACCAGTGAGTGTGACTGCAGAAAGGGACAGAGCACCTCAGGCAGCATCTTATTTTGTGCTTCCAGAAGAGTTGAATGATCACGTGCAGCAAGGTACCGAAGGGGCCATGTGTATAAGGAGCAGAGAACCAGCCTAGAAGTCAAAGGATTTGAGTTTTAATTCTGAAAATCCTGCCTCTCATCACGTGACCTTGAGCAAGTCACTTCCAACTATAAAATGAGGAGATTCAATTAGAGAATATTCTTAACACAGAAGAAACCATGTTTTATGCAATTTCTTTCCTTCCCCTAGCCTCCAAAGCCTAGCATGGTGCTGTATACATAAAGGGTGCTCCATAAATACCTATTGATTTATTGATTCATTTCTTTTTTTTTTTTTAATTTTAAACCCTTAACTTCTGTGTATTGACTTATAGGTGGAAGAGTGGTAAGGGTAGGCAATGGGGGTCAAGTGACTTGCCCAGGGTCACACAGCTGGGAAGTGTCTGAGGCCAGATTTGAACCTAGGACCTCTTGTCTCTAGGCCTGACTCTCAATCCACTGAGCTACCCAGCTGCCCCTATTGATTCATTTCTGATGTGACTTTAAGGATCTCAGAGTGCATTCCTGGAGACCATGGTTCAGAGCCTTGAAAACATGGAGGCAGCTCAATGCAATAGAAAGAATGTTGAAATCAAGGGTCAAAGGATAAGAGTTTGACTCCTTAGTTCTCTACTTACTACCTATGGGAGCTGAAACAAGTTGTTCAACATCTCTGTTATTCAGTTTCCTGAAGTAAAATGAGGGGAATGTGGACTAGATATCTAAGGCCCTAACCAATTCTAATTCAACGATTCTTTGATCCTAGGAACCTTGAATAGGACTTTTCTCCATCCCAGTTCATTGGCTCCTGGACCTGTACATTGCCAGTAAGGTTAATTCTGTTGCCACAAGTAAGGAAATGGGAGTAAATAAGGACCAAGGAGACCAAGAGAGGTGGGAGAGATAAAATTCCTTGTTCTGTATCCTGGTCTCCAAAACATCTACTAACCAGATAGATTCTCCAGTTAAGCAAGCATGGATGCCAAGCTTAAAGACAACAAACACAGCAAAGGAGAGAGTTCTTCTTATGGGATTCTGAATATAGAGAATGTTGAGAGAAGCCAGGTCAGGCCCCAACAGCTATAGCTACATGAAGATAACTGCCCTCCCTCAAATTCCTCTTCTTCAGCTATGGGCGAGGCAGATGGTGTTAGCTCCATCAATCTCCTCTTCTCCTTTTCATACCGTATACCTTGGAAAATAACACTTAGGTCATTAGGTCCCCAAGGGGCAGAGGAGATTAACCTTGGAGTCTGGAAGATGCTTGATTAGGTGATCAAATCATGTAGAGTGAGTGAGAGAGAGCCTTTGATAGTGATCAAGCTCACAGAAAAGTGCTTCACAGGCAGAAGAAGAGGAGCTCAATAGTGAAGGGAAAGGAAGAAGGAAGATGAGGATGAAGGAAGGAAATCTTGGAAAGTGAACTGTAAGCTTGTTCTATATCTCATCATCATTGTTAATCTGAATTCTCTCAAATGTACTGGGCATAATACAAAGGGGTATAAACAGTTTCCTCTGCATGTTGTCAACAAGAGTATTCTGAATGCCCAGATAGGGTAATTGAAACATTCAGAAACAATAGGGGGCAGTTAGTTGGCTCAGTAGATTGAAAGCCAGATCTAGAGATGGGAGGTTTGAGGTTCAAATCTGGCCTCAGACACTTCCTAGCTATGTGACTCTGGACAAGTTACTTAACCCTCATTGCCTTGTCTTTACTACCTTTCTGCCTTGAAACCACTCTACAATATTGATTCTAAGACAGAAGATAAGACTTAAAAAGAAAAAAAAGTAGTAAGGCTGTTCTTTCCTTTTGCTAGCTTCCTGGAATCAATGTGAACAAATATGTAATGGAAACTAGCTTTAAAAATATGTTTATTATTATTATTTTTTTAAAACCTTGCTTTCTGTCTTAGTAACAACTCTAAAACAGAAGGGCAAGGGCTAGGCAAATGGGGTTAAGTAATTTCTCAGGGTCCCACAGCTAGAAAACATCTAAGGCCAGATATGAATCTCTGTCCTTCTAATTCAAGGTCAAGTTCTCTATCCATTGTTCCACTTACCTACTCCCAAACTAGCTTTTTCTATAAAATTAAATTAAGAATAAAATTGATCATAGGAGCATAGATTTAGTACTGGGAGGAATCTATGAGGTTATGAAGTCTAAGAAAATCACAAAACTTTAGACCTAGTGATCATCTAAGTCAGCTACTTCATTTTACACATGAAGGAAGTGCCCCAAATCACATAAAGACCACTCACTTTTAGATAGTCAATGAGGAAACCTTGGGACAGATTAAGGGACAATGGGTTGTTCCTCCTAGGGCACTGGCCCAAGACCTGGACTAGTCACCCACTATGTTGGGAACACTGGAATAGAGTTGTCCATGCCCAATGGAGAATAGAGAAGGGAAAGTTCTTTTCTTTTCATTCCAATCATTTCCTCCTAGACAGACTTACACATTCCCACTATACAGTTTCCCATTTTTCTCTGCTTTATTGTATCTGCTACACAATGTGCTCCCTGGCTTCTTTATTAAAGGCTCATACACAAAAAAGTGGAATAAATTAATTCTTAATCCATAATGTCAGGAATAACTTTCCTGTGCAAAGTGAATAAACTTTACTACTCCACTTTTTAATTCTCTGTTTAAACTAGTTAAACTAGCCTACTCTCTATATCAGGGTTTCTTATCCTTTTTATGTTTCATGGATCTCTTAGGCAGTTTGATAAACCTTTTGGCTTCTCAGAATCATGTTTTTAAATGCATAAAATAAATGATACAGGATTACAAAGAAGTCAATTATGTAGAAATAGTTTTCAAAATATTTTTTAAACAAGTTGGTAGGGCCCAGGTTAAGAACCCCTCTATCCTCCCCACAATCCTGATCAATACGTTATATGTTTTAACGATTCCTTGTTTTGTCCCCTCTACATGGAATCTCCCTCTCTTTTCCAGATGAATTCCTGGCCAATATTTAAAGCTCAACTAAAATTTATATCATGAAGTTTTCCCAGATTCTCTCTGGTTGGAAAAATGATCTTTCTATCTACAGATATCACAAAACCCCCTTCTAATGTGTGTATCATGTATCATTTTGCATGTTTTTGTCTTATCTCCCTACTAGACTGAAACCTCCACATGGGTCAGGCTATGTCTTATCTAAACTTCTTGTGTCCCTTGGTGCCTAGATCTCAGTGCAATGATCTGTATATAGTAAGCAATTGACACACAGTAGGTATTTTTTACTTAATCAAAATGAATTCAACTTTGGTGCATCAGGACCCAGAAGAAGGGTACCAAGGAAAGGAAAGCCCTCTAACACCATGAATCTATGTCCTGTTTATGGGGAAAGTTCTGCATAAAGAGCCAGGCTTCCCGGGTTTTATTTATTCCCCACACCAGTAAGCCATTCCTTCCCATTCTGAAACAAACTACTTTCTTCTCATATGAATCAGTTACCCCAATTCTACCTACATTGCACCAAAACTTGCCACTGAGATTTGATTTTTTTGAAAGGATATAGCTGTCCTTTTCCCCAATTCAATCCCTAATGTTTTATTCAATAATAGTTAATATTTATATAGCCCCTACTATGTGCCGGGCCACAGTGCTAAGAGCTTAACAATTTTTATATTATTTTATTTTCATCACAACTCTAAACAGTAGGTACTCATTTTATAGATGAGGAAACTGAGGCAGAGGATAAGTAACTTGCATAGGAAAACACAGTTAATAACTATCTGGAAATAGATTTGAACTCTAGGTCCAACATCTATCCACTGTACCTCCTAGCTGCTTAATAAAAATAACTATAACGATAGACTACATTTATATAATCCTTTACTCAAAGTTTTTCTCCAAAGCCTTCTAATGATATAAAAGTGACTCTGGATTGTTAGAGGCTACACAAATGGCTCATAAACTCCCACAGGTTTTATCTGACTAGAAAGGCTCTAAATATGGTCCTAATAATAGACCAAAACTGCTTTCTGAAGACCAGTCTAGCTAAAGAGGGAGAGGCTCATTGCCAGTATAAAGCTTAGGTACCTCATGAAACAAAAAAATACAAAATGGCCCTCAGTCTCATACTCTAGCAGTAGAATGGCAATGGTGGGGAAAAGGTACATAAGAAGTAGACTCTCTCTGAACTTTAATTTGGTTGCTAGTGCTCTAAATGTGAGACCCTTGGCCAATGACCAATAAATGGACATATTAACAAAAGAAATTAAATTATATCAATAATAACATTCTTGATTATAAATTAAAACATGGGGAAAAATAGATTTTAGCTCAGTGGAAGAATGGTTTACATGTTCTCTTTGGAGAAAAAATAAAGGAATTGGAGGAATTACTTTTATCATGCATCCAAAGGCAGTATTCATGGGACATTTCACATTGTAGTGCTCATAATAATTATCTGCAAAAGACCACCACATAAAGAACTGCAGTCTATGTACCAGCATCTATAGCAGAAGATGAAGAGACAGAAAAATTCCATGAAGGTATGATAAGACTCTACAAATTAAATCAGCATATATACCTTGATACTGATGACTTTAATGTAAAAGTGGAAATCAATGAAGATAGTGAGAAATATAATAGAAAACATGCCAAGAATAAGGAATGAGAGAGACCAAAGTCTTATGGAGGACATTGAAGCCTTATGTCTATACATCATGAATTCTTAATTCAAGAAAATAATTAGTAGCTACTACATATGGTGAACACTGAATAAAATTATAAAAAAATAAAATGTATTATATTTCAACAAATAAAAAATTATATTATTGGTAATGAATTCATACTGGAGTCAATTTTGTAGTCAGACCACTGACTTATTAAAGCAAAGATCCAAATTGGTACAAAAAAGTTAGAAGAATATAAAGAATATAATATAAATATATATAATATAATATATAATATAATGTAAAGAATATAAAGGAAGATATAGGGTACAACTGAAATCAATCCTGACCTCTTCAAACAAGTCATTTATAATGAAATCAAGATGAAAGAAAAGATATAGATACACATAAACTAATTAAATATCACAGTTTAACTTATGAAAATCAAATGCCATAACTAGCGGACTAAAAGAACCTGAAATATCTTAGTAAAAAAAAACACTTGATTTAAAAAACACTTGATTTATTTGCCAAGTAAAGAAGGATGGCAGCCAACGGCAAAATTTGTTTGGAATATAAAATCATTTGTAAAATCTTACAAAGAATGATGGGATATTATGAAAAGTATTGTCTCAAAATTCAGAGAGAAGCAGTAGAAGGTGAAATCAATTTAAAGAACCATTAGTGAGACATACTGCTAAGCAAAATCATCCTGAGGGCATTTAAGGATGAAAAAGGGGACAACAAACCAAAGAAGAATGGAAAAGATCTACAAAGACTTTTATAATACACTGTTTTCACTATCAAGAACAGTAGAGACATCATTACATTTGGTCTGTAACATAATTCCAGATGTGCTCACAGACGGGAAATAGAAATAAACAGACAGAATAGAACAAGTATGCACAATTACTGGATAGAAACACAATAGTGAGAGTTTTGAGGGATAAACTCACAAGGTATCTGAAAGAAGGGAAAATTACAAAGGTATTGGGGGGGGGGAAACACCTCATCACTTACTAGATATTTTTAAATGGCCTAGGGAACACCAACAGCTACTATTTGCCAACTTTTCCAACAATATAAAATCTTATAAGAACCATAAACATACACATCAAGGATATACTCAAATCAGACAGATTTTTTACAAGCTATATTCTACAATAAACCACATTTTTACCATCACACATTTGATTAAAAGACATAAAAATATAAGATCTATGTGTTTTTGTTACTTTTTCAAATTATAAGCTAGGTATCATAGTGCATAAGGTGCTGGACAGTCATGAAGACCTGAGTTCATATCCTGCCTTGGACACCCATAAGCTGTGTGAGCCTGGTCAAGTCACTTACCCATAACAGCATCTTCTTCACAGGGTTGTTTTATCAAATGAGGTAATATATGTAAAGCCCTTGGTAAACATTTAAGCACTATATAAATGCTAGCTATTATTACCACTAAAACAACCTACAATATCACTTTAAAAGTTCTTTTCTTAAAAACTGTCTCCTATCCATACAACAAAATAATTTAAGATTCCAGATAATTTTGTCCCATGACCTAATTTTAAGGACTGCATTTTTGTACCTATCCTGTATTTAATTATCTCTGAATATCTTGTCTTTGAGGGAAGAAACTCTTTCACTTTTGCATTTATGCCCCCAGAGTCCACCTCAGGATTACAAATGTCTTTTTATTGATTAATTGATACTAATCATCTAGTGAGATAATAAACAGGGAGACATATTCTCACCAAAGATATTTGCCACTTCAGTGGAGAATATTCCGTGCAAGATACAAGTTGAAGATGAATTCTATGTAGATGATGAAGTATCACAGATACTCTTGTTTATAAATGATTTCACAATGATTGAATCAAGCCCTTGATCACTGCCAAGTCTCCTGGAAGATGGTGGAAAACTAAGGCACAAAATAGATTTCCATCCAACCCAGAGGTTACCTTAAGAGTTTGGCTTAACTATCCTTGGAACTCTTCTGAATGTCTCGTGTAAATATAGAGGAAAAAACAATTACATGAAGGAGATGTTGCCCTAATTATGACATGCAGTTAGGCAACCTGCAGAGCTTCTTGGTTTGCATGTATGCATGTAGGAATGTATGTATGAAAACTAATAGAACTGGCTGGATTGTCTTCAGGAAATTACTAAGCTTCATGACTCAAAATTTTCCCCAAAACAAATGCCCATCTTTTAAATACTAATATCCTTTGGCTGCTATTATTTGGTTATGAGACATGAAACCCAAATGTCTCAGAAGAATTGAAAATGAATGTCAGAAAAAGGACAATGGAGAAACATATGTTAAGATTAAAAATTAATATCCAAATACTCCAAGTATTATATTTTATAAAGTTTATTAATAATAACTTGAAGCAAAAGGAAAGCAGCAACCTCAGTAAAAGAAAGAAGTTTCCACCAGACTACACATGCGGGAGAGGAGAACGTAGAGCCTACAGAGAAGAGAGAGCGAGGCGGAGTTACACACAGCCTTATAAACAAAACATGAGGACGAAACGTGGTGGAGGGAGGATTCTGGGAGATGAAGTCCAAGGGTTCAAGATTTTCTAATTACACACATATGTTGAATGTGAACAATAAAAAACTTTGGACAAAAATGGGAATAAAGGAGTCATCCAAGAAGTAGATGTAATCTAAAAAGAAGATGGGCCATTCATATGATGAGGAGGTGATAAAAGGTGGACAACCCTAGCCCTCCATTTGGTATCTTCACAATGTGTGAGAAAAGGAAGGCCTTCAGGGCATTGCATGGACTTTCTGAAGTGAACTTATGGAAGGAACTGAACTAGAATCACACAGGATAGTTTGGCACCAGTGCGACTTGATATGCATTGTTGGAGGCAATATCTAAGTCTATAAGATCACAGATCCATGAGTAGAGCTAGATCTCGAGTCATATAAATAAGGAATTCCCCTGAAGTAGTTATATACATTCAAATTCACACTATTTCAAGTTATAATTATGTAAAATATAATAATTGGTTCTAGTCCAATGGAAATAGGCAGTGCATATTTGAATAATGAGATCACTTCAGGAGATTCATTATACACACTAATCCGGACCTGGCTGTACATCTAAAAAGTCCAAGTAATATTATTCTCCTTTTACAGATGGGAAAATGGAGACAAAGAAGTAGCTTGCCCAAGGCCATCTAGCCAGGATGTATTAGAACCAAGACATGAATCCAGACTTCTGACTTCTGACTCAAGTTAGTAGCACAATACCTCTCTATCTAAACCAGTTATGTACTGGAGCATGTTATTTATTCATTATTATGTTGGTTACCAGTTGCATGTCTGTCCTTGTCAGGATATCTGTCTTAGGGTAACAGTTTCCAAAAGACAAAGACTTTTAGCAATACAGCTTGACATGTATTTAAGCATTTAATAATGTTCTTGATAATGATCAAAAATTTATAGAATGTTGGGACTCTAAAGGATATTAAAGATCATCTAGGCCAACATTTTTCATTTTAAAGATGAGAAAACTGAGGCCCAGAGACATTAAATTGTTTTTTTCAAGTTCACACAGCAGAGCAGGGACTAGCACCTCCATTTCTTGAAGGATGAAATCACATTACCCATACCTATATTCATTTGTTCCCTTTCTAAAAGTCCATTATATTTATTTTGTAAATGAATAAACTGAGGCATAAGGTGTTCCTTCCCACCCTGCCCCCAACAAAAAGTCTTCCTATCTAATTTAGGATACTTCCTTTAGAGCTATGCTGCCTCATGTCAGCTCCCAGAAAGCTGGGTGACATGAGTCCCAAAGGCCACCAAAGAGAGAGAAGTTCAAAGGCAAGCCCTGAGTGCTGAAATCTCTGATCCACATCTCTTTTCCCTCTCTTGCCCACCAGCCCTCCCTGCTCTTTTATTCTTGCTTTCTTTTCCCTTTCTCAGGTTGTCTACAGGCCTGGCTATTTGCTCAGAAGCTGGGCCATGTTTGCTCAGCTTTAATTCATTTTCATATTACCTGGAATATTTTCAGCTGCTCCTCCGGGTTTTGGGGAGAATTTCCAAAGGCAAGAGGCAAAGTGGGCTGGGAAAGTAAACATGGCCTCCATGAACTTTGTGCACAGCCCAGGAAAAGTGTTCACCTCATCAACCTGTCTCCTCTCTGCCAACCTGATGAAGCTACCACTGCCTTCACTCTAGCAGTGCCTGCTTTTCATTGAATACATCTAGGTTTCATGGGTTTCATTTTATGCACACAAGAGACTCCACTCCAGATCTATAAAGATGAGGTTTACTCAGGCAGCTCATTTGCTTAGGTTTTCTAAAGAGTTTGGCCAATGGCTTTGCATGCAATTTTGTTCCTTTTCCCTAGTGAAATGGTGGATGGAAAAGAAATGATTCAAATTCAGTAGGGCTGAGAGGGAAGTATCAGTATACACCAGCCCAAACTGGGATGGTGTAATGGAAAAGGTATAGAATTTGGAGGGAAGGGTCCCATGTTCAAAGCCTAGCTAATGTGATCTTGGACAACAAGAGCAATACCTAGAATTTATATAGTGCTTTAAAATTTGTAAAACTATTTTCGTTACCTCATTTGATCCTCACAGTAAATCTGTGAAGTACCTAATTTTCAGATTAAGAAATTGAGGTTGAAAGAGATTAAGTAATTTTTCCAGGGTCACATAGCTAGTAAGCAAGAGGCAAGATGTGAACACAAATCTACCTGGCTCCTAGGCCAACACTATACAATTCCCCATCTCACTGCCTCATTTCTCACTTGGCCATACTACTTGGGACATCTCTGACTTTTCCACCGTGGAAGTTCATAGTTGGGAAAACCCCATTATCTCACAAAATTTCATCAATCTCAGCACTCCATCTCATTACCACCCTCTGTCCCTCTGACTGAAGGCTGGAGCCACGAACTCCAAAATCTCTGTTTAAGTAGGGAGTCCAGCTCAGAACATCTCCTTGCTCATCTGGTTGCATTAGTTGGGCAGTTTTCTGATGTCTCCACTGTATCCAGAGTTGTATACCTTCCCTATCCCTTCCCTTCTACCTTTTTAGCTTCTTTTGGGTATTATTTTCCCCAATTAGATTATAAGTTACTTGAGGGAAGAGGTTTCCTTCCTTCCTTTCTTCCTTCCTTCTTTTTCTTTCTTTTCTTTCTTTTCCTTTCTTTCTTTCTTTCTTTCTTTCTTTCTTTCTTTCTTTCTTTCTTTCTTTCTTTCTTTCTTTCTTTCTTTCTTTCTTTCTTTCTTTCTTTCTTATATTTGCATCCCAGCTCTTAGCTCACTGCCTGTGACATAATAGGTTCTTTGGGAAAAAAAACAACAGCCCTTACTTTCTGTCTTAATATCAATTCTAAGAGAGAAGAGTGACAAGGGCTAGGCAACTAGAGTTAAGCGAAGTGCCCAGGGTCCCATAGTTAGGAAATATCTGATTTAAACCCATGTCCTCTCAACTCTAGACCTGGCAATCTGCCTCTTAGGTGCCCCCAGGTAGAAGGCTCTTAACATACTTTTATTAACTGACTGCCTTCAAATTGCTTTAAGTCACTCACCATCCCTGGAGTTCAGTTTCCTCATGTAAAATTCAGGGGCTGGGCTAAATTATCACGGATTCCTTCCAGCTCTAAAGCTTATGTTTCATTCCTGTGTTGATGATAGATTGCAAATATAGTATTTGATGATTACAAAGAGTTTTACTTATATTATCCCATTTAATACTCTTAGTAATCCTGTACAATGGTAAGAGGACTATTATCCTCATTTAGCATATCACTAATTGGAGTGACTTGCTCAAGGTAATACAGCTAACTAAACGGCAGAACTAGGACTTGAATTCAAGGTTTCTCCTTTCAAGTCTAGTGCTCTTTTCACTCTAACCAATGCTTCTCTGAGCAGAGTCCAAGCTCAAGGCCAAGTATGCTGTTAAATTAGAACCCATTATCTGAATTCCACCATTGGAGATAATCCAAGGAGAGCCAGGGTCTCAGTTCACAGTAACATTTTGTCTCATTTCTTTTTATTATTTTGTTTGCCTTAGTCAAAGTTACAGAAGCATCATGCTTAGTTAGGTGGAACTATGACAAGAGTCTGAGGAAAGTAAGGAGAGATGAAGACAAAACCATCAGCCCACTTCTCCAGAGCATTGGTGGTGGAAAAATATCCCTGTTGCTCTTTTACAATAGCTACTATCTGATACATTCTCCAAGGGTGAGCCCAGATTCTAAAGACAGAAATACCATTCTCTTCATTTGGACAAATCTCTATTAAGGACCTGTAATGAGCCGGGCCTTGCTTTCAGTGTCGGAGGTACAAAGCTAAAAAACTAAATAAGGCCTGCTTTTCCAGAAAGCTACAATATGTCAACAGAGAAGGAAACACATGAAGGTGATTGGAAAGTCTTTGAGTCGTGGTAAGTAGCTAAGTAGAACTAAGGCTTGAATTAAACTAAGAAAGGTAAGGATCTTTACCTATTCCCAATATTGCATGTACTCTCACCCCCTGCATAAACTCCACAAGAGCAGGGGCCATTGCATTTCCTGTATGGATCAGAAAAGCATTTTATACATAGAAGACGTTTAATAAATAGATTTTGGAAAAAAGGATGAATGAATTTCATGTGCAAGTATGGATACATGTACACACACGGGCATATTACTATGGTGCAAATAAACTACATTCATTTATCCATTCAGCTAACAACCATTTTTTGAGTGCCCAGGATCTGCAAGGTAATCCTAGCACTAGGATGGACAAAAGAGGCAGAGTAACAAAGCAGAGTAAGAAAGAGTCCTTGCCACTTCCATTTCAGACCACAGAATCATAGATTTAGAGCTGGAAAAGACATAAGGGATCATCTGGTCCAAACTCCATCATTTTACAGATGAGAAACTAAGGTGCAGATAAATTAAAAACTATTCCCTAAGGTCACTCAGGTAGAAGAAGGAAAATCTGCTTCCAGTTGTGTTGGGGTGGGGGGGAGGGAATCAGGGAACATTTCCTAGAGTCCTTTGAGCTGTGAATAGAGCAGACAAAGCTGATGATAACCCAGGTGGAGGGATTATGAATACAGACAAGCAGCTGAGAGCCTTATATCTAAAGATTCTTCCATCAAAGAAGGGGCTGAAAGGGGATGGAGCAGTGGAGAACTCTGATTCAATGACAATTGTCCCCTGTGTCCTCTTTACTTGACTGGATCAAAGCCTATAGAGCAACTTATTATTATCCTTATTAGTAATAACAGATATCATAGCACTTAGCAGTTTCTACATGTTTTATGTATGTAAACTCACTTGCTATTCCCATTAACTTTGTGAGGTAGGTGCTAGAAATATCAAAATTCCTACCTTACAGATGATTGAATCTGGGTTCAGAAAGGTTAGTTTGTTGAACATCATAACACAATTACAAATTATAAAATCAGGACTCAGGTCTTAATCTTCTGATTCCATGAACAATGGAATATGCCATCCTACCATTCTGGACCTTAAAAGTACAGATGAGCTTCAACTGTTGCATATTACAGAGGGAAAAGAAAAATCCTCTTAGGGCTGTGTTGGTGAACCTATGGCATGTGCCAGAGCGGGCTGCTCTCCTTCCTCTCTACACTGCACCTGAGGACATTTCTCATATCACCCATTCCTCTGCCCAGCAGCCCAGTGGGTTGCTTCCTCCCTCCCTTGTCTGGGGTAAGGCAGGGGGCTCACATTTGGTTTAAGGGTTCCAGTTTGGGCACTCGGTCTTTAAAAGGTTTGTCATCATTGCCCTAGGGTAAGGGATTCATCCCAGTTCAGATGGCAAAACCAATGGATAAGAATCCAGGTGTCCCACCCCAAATTACAATGAGTCAGTTTTGCAGGAACACTACCTTACCATCCTCACTGCCTTAGACATAACCAGCAATTCTCCCCATTTAAAATGATCAGCCTTTGCCTCCACACAACTTATTTTAAATGTTCTCAGAGAGAGGAAGAAAAAAGCTATAAGGGTTACTGGTTATTTGTCAACTTTAATAAAAGGCTCAGAATGACTCTGACCCCCTAGTATTCTTGAGGGTTTGTTATTGTGGTGTCTTGTCAGCCCATGGCTTAGCTACCTCAGGCATCAGATATTAGGAAAACAAGAGCAGATTTTATTAACTGAACTGCACGAACAGCCTGGCTTGGCCTGCATGGGGCTCCAAGGGAAAAGAAAATGAGTAAATGCGCACATCTCATTTTCATGTAAACCAGCCCTGAATAACAGCACCAAGTTGGCATGACTATATTTCTGGGCAGTTCCATGAGAATGAAGAACTGGCTCTGGACTGCAGGAAAAGAGCAGGATCTAGAAGGAGAAGATTATGTAGTAACTGTTCCTTCTCTTTCCAAGCCTACCTCTCCAAATTCCCCTAAGGGAGAACCTTTCCCTTATAGTGTGTGATGGAAATCTGAATCACAGTTAGCAGGACTCAGTATAAACACTCTAGTATGTTTGAGACCTCAGATCATTTACTTCTGCCATTTCATTTGGAAGACAGCACAACCAACTGTGAACCCAACCTAAAAACCGAAAATAATGTCCACCTAAACTCAGATGCAGCTATATCCAATAAGAGAAATGCTGGTGGTGCCCTGAAAACTATCCATGGTTAAATTTCAGTCAGAGGAGCAAAAAGGGTGGAGTTAGCATCAAAGGATGCAGGTATTCAGCATGACTAATTACACAAGCTCAGAACTTGGTCAACACTTAGTTTTTCTGAAATCTAGCTTGATTTCAAACTGTCTGCTACTTCCCTTGTGAATCCCATTGACACCACAGAGTCAGTCTACTCTTCTGGGCCTCAGGCACTCTTCTTGCCTGTGTACCTTTGTCTTTTGTGCAAACCAGCTCTCCTCTTATTTGGACAGTCATGAACTAAGTCTTACTAGCCTAGCTTAGGCCTTCAAGACCTCAGCCAACAACATGGAAGACTTAGCTATATAGCCCATGGTCAGCTATTCTCCCTGGCTAACCTCTGAACAGAGCCAAGGGAATACTTGTGGTCTTTCAAATTGACCTCTAAAGTCTTCACCCAATGCATAGACTATGAATGGGCAAAGGAAAGTAGAGTGGCTAAATAATGGTTTGCCTGTCCCTTTCCAAACTTCCTTTTCTGTGAGGGGAGGAAAAAGCTCCCTTCTATAAGTATCAACTAAAGAGAGGATGATGGGTAAAGAGTTTCATTTGTTTTAATTTTTCTCCCCCCACAATTCAAATTGTAGACTGAGAAAACCTCACTTGTCTTCCAAACAAAGAATGGTAAATTGCTAGTTGCAAAATAAAGATTTTTCCAGGGTATTAGCTGTCCCCTCATCACATTCTACTCCATGAACCAATTAACAGGAGTCTGGGCTACAAATGAATGAGCCCTGCTCTCAGCCTGGGAACACATACTGAATGATACTGGGCGTGGGGACAATTAGAGTGAATATTCAGTGGAGAAAAAGATCTGTGAATGCCATGTTAAGTCAGAAATTAAAATCCCCTAAAGCCTCCAGCTTTAAGTCCAGTGTCTTCAGCGTCAGGTAGAAAAGTAGGAAACAGGATCTGCAAAGATTAACTCACTCTTGGACAGAGCTGCTCATGTCTCTACACAGGGGAGAGTCACAATTTTTGCTATAGGTGAAGAGAAAAGGATGCTGGACGTCCTTTGTCTTCCCAGGAGAGTATGAATTGGTGATAGCTTCATTCTTAGCTACAAAGCTGACTAAAGTCTATAGGAATTGACAAAAACAAAGATGCTAAGCTATTTAGAAACAGGTAACTAATTGTTAAGAGTGAGAAGTTATGTTGGGTGAGCTATGAACTGGTCCAACTATTCTGGAAAACAAACTGTACCAAAAAAAGTCCTTAAACTATGTACTTTTTGACCGATCAAAATCACTACTAGGCATGTACCCCAAGGAGGTCACAGAAGGAAGGGTCCAACACATGCAAAAAGATTTATAGCAGCAATTTTTGTAGTAACAAAGAAATGGTAACAAAATGGGTTATCTATTGATGGGGTGATGGCTGAACAAATTGTGATATGCAAATGTAATGGAATATTATTTATTACATTGTAAGAAATTATGAGTATGGAGAATCTAGAGAAACGTGGGAAGTTCTGTATAAATTATAATGTCTACAATTTATGTAAATGAAAACAACACTTTGGAAATCGATCAATGCAATAACCAGTCATGACTCAAAAAAACTGATGGCAACATAAACTTCTATCCTCTCAGCAGAGAGGTAGCAGACCAAAGGTGAGAATGACACAGGCGTTTTCCAACATGGCCAAGGTGCTAATTTGTTTTGTTTTGTTTTGTTTTGTTTTGTTTATTTGAGGGAAGATTTTGTTCAGGGTAAGGAATTAGAGGAATCAGTGGGAAATGACAGTGATGTGAAAACAGAACATTTTTTTGTTCAGTAGAAAGATTGGTAGTTAACTGCCCAATAAAGGAGTACTTGACAGGGGCAGAGTTCTTCATCCTCAATTCCTTTTGTCCATAGAGTGGTCAGGGATTTCCAGAGGACTCTACCACTTGCTTGCCTATCTAATGGAGCCCTTTGGGATCTCGTCCAAACACCAAGATCCCTGCTATGTGGCTATTGGCCTGCATCCTACATTCTGAGTTATGCTCAGGCAGATGAACCCAGATTAGAAAAACATTTTCCATTTTACCTAGACATTCTTACAGCCTCAAACTCTGACACTGTCCCTTGGCATTGTCCAACATCCACCCTCATTACATATTTAACAAATACTAAGGCACCGTTAGTAGATACATCTCAGAGTTGTTGCTGTCACTGTATCTGTTTGGTACAGTGAATGTTAAGAGTCATTCTGTATCTCCTTATCCCGACATTAATTGTAGACCGTGCTCCATGATTATGAAACAGAATTAAATGACATGCCAAATTAAAGAGTTATTTTTTCTAATAAATATTTTGCATAGGATGTGTTTATAACAGCATCAATTATTTATACTGTCATATAGAGAAAGCATAAATATAAAGAGAGGGCTCGGATTGTTGCCATAGAAGAAATAATGAACATTTCCATCAGGATGATGAATACCTGCAGTCTCACTTTGGGTCGAGGTGGGGGGATGGACAGGGACATCTCATGAACAAATCTTCAAGGAGCCTTGTTGCCAGAGCTTTTGAGAGTGGAATATGTTAAAAATGAAAGTGACTACAGAAAGTTTAAATATTTAATAACTGCATTAATTCTTATTCACACTTTCTTTATTTTTCAGATTAAAAATTTACAAGAATCCCCATCCCTTTCATCCTCCTTTGCCACCGCAGGGTAACATGTTCCCAGGAACACTGTGAGCTGCACCAAGGAGAGGACAGCTCCCGGGAGCCAGCTTCCCCTGCTGCAGCCCTGACACTAGTGCCAAGGTGACTGAGAATACCAAAGCCACTTCCTGGCTGCATTCACCCTGTCCCTGGCAAGGGCAGAAGAATCCCCAGAAGCAATGCAGCTATTCTGTGAGCTGAAAATGTGGTATTTATCTGAGCAGACGTCTTGTGGGCCTGGGTAACACCATGTAGAGTAGTGCTGATCACTCCCCAAACCTCTGGACTTTCCAAGCACACACAGTCCAGGGTCCTCCCCATTCAGGACCTTAGTTCTAAGTAAAAAATGGGCAACCTGACCTTCCCTCCTGCCTAAATTTTACTGGGAATGGGGTTGGAGAATAGAAGAGGCCTATATTGAAAATCAGGTTAGACGTAATAATTTTCTGACAGTGAGAGTGGGCACAGTGGCATGCATGAGTGCCTTCAGATACTGCTTCCACATGAACTCACACCCTTGGCTCAGCTGGGTTGGCCCTCACATACAGTTCTAGCCAAGCCAGCTCAACTACTATAGCTGACACCAGAACAACATCTTAACACATCTTCCCTCCAACAAAAAGTTCCAAACAAGTCAGACATAATTGGTAGAGAAAGCTAAGGCAGAATGAATTAAAGTTCTTTTAACCCCGCTACCTAATTTCTGTTAGGCTAACCTATGTGGTTGGCCAATGGAATGTATTCAGAGAGGTATGACCAGTTTAGGGTTTTGGAGCCAGGAGTCCAAGCTCTTTCCTCAGCTTTGGCCAGCTGTCAGTGAGCTTCTCTGAGGCAGCAGGTAAAGGACGCTCACTTAAGTCAGCCATTGAATGGTGAGACCCTCAGAGGACAGTTTGCAAAATTGCTCAGGCACTCCCCAAACCCTTTTGCTCCCTTTATCCCCCTTTTAATTGTCAAAGACTGGCAGAATATTCTCTTCTCTCCTGCTCTTGCCCATGTTCCCCCTTCCCTACCCCCCCACCCTCAATCACTTACCACAAATTCCTGTACAAAACACCTCCATAAACACAGTGCTGATTAGTTCCTCACTCTAATCAGGCCTCTGCTCAGACAATCCCCTCCCCTACAGCCCCCCTCGTGCCCACACCACCACTGAGCCACAAAGGGAGTACAAGCCAGCAGTTTATGTATGCATATGTGTACACACACACACACACACACACTTCCTGAAATGCTAAACAGGAAATCATCCACTGTAGGGATCTGAGCTATCAGTTTGAATCTGGGAGGTGCTTGGCTTAGGTACATGTGTGGTTTGGTTTTCTTTAATATTTTTTGGTGAGGATTTTCTTTTGAGGGGGAAGAGGTGTTTTTACTGTCAATATCTGCTAAAGCTAGTCTAGCTCTGTCAATAAGAGCAGTTAGAAATAATCCCTACTTTATGTTCAGAGAGTGGAGTCCATGCAGGTTGAGTAGCATCTTCTTTCTCCCTCAGGGCAAAAGACCTCTGAGGATCTCACCATTCAATGGCTGACTTAAGTGACTGAGTGTCCTTTGCCTGCTGACTCAGAGAAGGCTACTACTAAGCAAGGTCACTGAGGGCTGGCCAAAGCTGAGGAGAGAGCTTGGAGCACTGGCTCCAAAACTCTGAACTAGACACACCTCTCTAAATACATTCTAATGGCCAGTTGTGCCTATTAGAAACAGAAAAGAACACAAGCAACCATACTCAAAAGCGACAGCTTCCGTCCACAACACTACTTGATTTTTCTATTTGGTGAAGATCAAGGTAACATTAGGCAATACCCCAATACCTACACAGAATTAAGTTATCTAGAAAAAATCTTGACTTTAAAAAAATCACAACTCCACCAAATAAGTCTGCTCCATCAAGGACACTTTCTCCCATCACCTACCTCACCTGGTTGAACAAATAAGGATATATGAAGGTTGACGATAAAGTTAAAGAGGAAGTGACTTACTCTTACGCAAATGAAGGCACAAATCACTGTGGAGGAGAGTTAAGAAATGAACTCCTAGGGGGCAGCTGGGTAACTCAGTGGATTGAGAGCCAGGCCTAGAGATGGGAGGTCTTAGGTTCAAATCAGGCCTCAGACACTTCCCATCTGTGTGACCCTGGGCAAGTCACTTGACCCCCATTGCCTAGCCCTTACTACTCTTCTGCCTTGGAGCCAATACACAGTATTGACTCCAAGATGGAAGGTAGGGTTTTATATTAAAAAGAAAAGAAATGAAATGAACCCCTGAAGCTGATAATTATGATGATAGACACAATAATGATAACAATACTTTGAATAAACCTTTCTTCCAAAAGCCCCCCCAAAGTTATTTGTATTATACAAAAGAAACTGCTAACTCCTTTGAACAGAAGCAAGAGAAAGCACAATCCCAGCATACATAATTTTCTCTTTGTCTTCCCTTTCTTTCCCTCCCATTGGAAAAACTATTGCAAGGATATGAAGCATAACACCTTCCTCTACTTTCCTAAGACCATGCCTCTAGAACTTAGAGTGGGTGTTTAGGAAGCATTTGGGAGAAAATGATGAGGTACTTGCTGTCTTGGAAACCCAGGAGCCATTGGATAGCTTTCCTGATAGAGAAAAATACAGGAGGTAGGGAAATGCCTCTTTTTAGTTGAATGTACTTAGAATCAAGACCCTAAAAGAATAAAGACACTAATGGTCAGAGACTGGACTTGGGGTCTGATTTAATCAGAATTAACAACGAGGCAGGTGGGGAGACAATAAAACCAAAATGTTCTTTTTTCTTAAGGAGAGGATCATGAAATGGGAAAATCTCCATTGGAAGTTGTCTACTGAAAAAAATAAAACAAGCAAAAAACTGAGCAGTCTCTGGAAGAGCTCTCTTCTTCTCACTGACCCATACAAGAAAATAACATCATTTCCTTGGGGAAAGCAAAAGCACTAGTAGAGAAGACAATCATTTGAGCTCAACTCCCTCAAAGAGGAAGTACATTGTGAGACTTCTCCTTATAGGACACAGGGTGGTTTAGTAGGAAGAACAAAGGACTAAGAATATGGAGACCTGGCTTTTAGCCCCAGTGCCAAGTAACTACCTAGGTGATCTATAAGAAGACATTTAATCTATGAAATGAGACAATGACCCTTGGCCTGGCCACTTTAAAGGATTGTTGTAAAGATTTTGTGAGGTAATACATATGCAAGCCCTCCAAAAGTTATAAGTGCCATACAAATAGGAAATATCTTCCTAAAAATCTCTTTGAGATCATGCCCTTTCTGAACTTTTCCAAAGTAGAGGTTGGAAGCAGTAGTAGTGACTGGAGACCCACAAGGTTCTACACTTTGACTAAGATGATAGGAATTTGCACAGCTTGTCTGGGTAGGTTGTCTTAGTCTGTGACCAAGTAGGATTAGTCATGTATAGTTAGATATCCTTAATTCTCCATAAAATGACTATATTTGGAATGGGAAAGACTAGTAGATTCCTCCTCTCTTCCCTTTTATTAGATCTAAGATAAATAAAGGATCTTGTTGCATAGAACTTCCCTACAAGAAGGAAGAAAGAAAACAATCATTTATTAAGTACCTACCACATTTAGCATTCTGCTAAGCACTTTATGTATATAATTTCATTTGATTTGATTGGATTGGTGGTAGGTGCTATTATTATCCCCATTTTATATTTGAGGAAACTAAGATAGAAGTCAAGTTACTAAGTTACTTGCCCAGAGTCACACAACTAGTTAAGTGTCTGAGGTTGGATTTGAATGTAAGTCTTCCTGATTCCATATCCAATGCTCCATCTACCTGTGGGACCCATACATAGTATTGGAGTATTCAGCAGTGTGGCATACTGCTGCTCTTCTCATTTCTCTAGCCAGGCTCCTGAAATGGGATTGTGTGTGTGTGTGTGTGTGTGTGTGTGTGTGTGTGTGTGTGTGTGTTAGAAGTATATATAGTGTTAATATGGGGAAGGTAGGCAAAGAATAGGTTTGGGGCACCAGTTCGTGGTCAAAATCAGTACAAAGGACGAAACAAAAGGGATTCTATGGTTCTTCTATGATCCCAGGATCCCTGTAAGATTGGCCATGTCTTCCTATGTATGGGTTATGAGTTTGAAAAGGTTAGCCTAAACCTTTTATGTTATAAGTACAGAATAGAGACAAGGCATCTTTCTTCTCCTTTCAAAAAGTCAGAGGTATGAATGAGTCAGGGGACTGAAGGCAGGAAGGAGAAGGAGGAATAGAGAGAGAGAGGAAGGACCTAAGCAGAGAGCCACTCATAAGAATCAAGAAGTACTACAGTGTAACAGGAGATCAAGGACAGAGAAAGAACTTGGCTGTCTCCCACAGTAATTTAGAGCCTTCTCTCCCAGGATCCTCCTAGACAATGGAAATTGAGTCCTGGCTCTCTACCTCAGGGCAGCAGAATGCTCAGGCTGAAAGCAGCTATTGTGCTCCATCTCTATCCCTGACCTCAGTATCCCCACTTGTCATATATAGGAATCTATGGTTCTTCCT
Source organism: Gracilinanus agilis (assembly GCF_016433145.1). Taxonomy (NCBI): domain Eukaryota; kingdom Metazoa; phylum Chordata; class Mammalia; order Didelphimorphia; family Didelphidae; genus Gracilinanus; species Gracilinanus agilis. The sequence continues at coordinate 164,648,429 of NC_058132.1, forward strand.
AGGAACCCAGGAATTGACACAGGGAAAGGGGAGGGGAAATCCTCAAGGGCAAAACTCCTAAAGAAATAGCAGTACCAGAGCATCTTCATACCAAAATCAGGATTGGTGACCAACACTGGAAAGAAGGTCTGAGCTGCAAAAAATGTTCTCCATCTTTGTTGTACTCCACCCCACCTCTTTTGGTGGGATGTTATTTTTCAGCATGCTAAAGCAAATAATTAAGAAAACCCTCCTCTTCTGAGCATCTTTGAGAAGAGGTTCCTGTGTCCAGGCCAGGGCCAGGCCTGGCTAGAGACATGGGGTAAACTAGATGGTGTGCTAAAGGCCTGAAGAATGAACAAGTTTCATTCCTTTCTTTTTTATATAAAATGGAACACACACACACACACACACACACACACACACACACACACACACCCATGGAAAGTGATGTGTGTGTGAGGTGATATCTTTGGAGCTCCAGGTGGCCCTGGAGGACTTAGGAGGCAATGAAGAGATTAAAAGGAGATGATGGCTTCCCTGGCTCCTCTGGGGGTCTTGCCTCCCAGCTCCTTGTCTATGAGTCCTGCCAGTGCAGCTGTTGTCCAGACAAAGAGCCAAATCTCCCTCCAGTCAGGCCAGCCCTGAGAGGGTGACAGGATAGGGGAAGGATGGGAGGTCTGAAGGGATGGAGAAAGGAAAAGAGTGCCAGGACAGGAAGAGAGTCTACTGCTCTTGGCCTCCCTGTGTGATTGCTGAAGTTCAAACAGTCTAAGACCTCTGGGTTAGGACAAGAGAAGACAAGAGGAGAGATAGCTACTTTCCACAGCCCCCCTCCTCGCCCTCAGGCAGCCTCCTCCCCTCTTGCCTTACTCCTTAGCCACATGCCCTTGGGCTGAGCTAACTCCAGAACCCGGCTGAGTAGGGGAATTGTTCTGAGAAAGTGGCCCGTTGGCTGGTTACTATGGAAACCGACATACCACAGCTCTGACCCCGGAGAGGTTTAGCACGCTCCCCCAGCAGGGATGCCAGCAGCTGGACTGCAGCTGTTACGGCATAAGTGGGGGCTGGAGCAGCAGCCAGCAATCCCTGCTGCTTGACTAAGCCAGTCCCTTTGGCCTACCCCCACCATTCCTTCCCTGGTTCCTCCCACCCCAACTCCCACACACCCTTCCCTCCTCTGAAGCATAGAAGGAAGAGGCTACATGCACCCAAGGAGGTGCTGGACAGAAAGACAGTTCCGCAGCAAAGTTAGGATTTCCTCCAAGTTCTCAGAGCATCCTATTTCTGAAGTACCACAAATCATAGAATTTCAGAATTGGAAGGGACCATAAAGGTTATCTAATCCAATTTCTTTACTATATATATGAAGAAACTGAGGCTGAAAAAGGTGAATGATGCAATAAAACTCAGGTCCTCCATGTTCCAGTCCAGTACTGTTTCTATGATACTCATTCAGCATTCAGTTACAAGGATGTGTAGCTTTATGCAGACAAGTGTGTTTAACCAATGCCATCCATCCTCTTTGACAGAGAGAGAAGTGGAGAAAGAAGAAGAAAATTGAAGGTGGAACCTTATAGAAAGAGCTAGGAGGGAGCAGCTGGGTGGCTCAGTGTATTGAGAGCCAGGCCTAAAGACAGGAGGTCCTAGGTTCAAATCTGGCCTCAGACACTTCCTAGCTGTGTGACCCCAGGCAAGTCACTTAATCCCCATTGCCTAGCCCTTACCACTCTTCTGCCTTGGAGCCAATACATTGATTCTAAGATGGAAGGTAAGGGTTTAAAAAAAGAAGGAAGGGAGGGAGGGAAGGAAGGAAGGAAGGAAGGAGGAAGGAGGAAGGAAGGAAGGAAGGAAGAGAGGGAGGGAGGGAGGGA
>NC_058132.1:164650662-164693056 GCF_016433145.1 Gracilinanus agilis
GGTGGATAAAGGAAGGCAAGAGAGAATAAAATGTCAAGAATAAGGGACATTGAATGGGACAAACTGCTTCTTTCTCCAACCTTCCACAAACAAGCAAGAATTTGAAGAGAAAACTGTGGGATAGTGGCATCAGAAGTGGTTGGGGGAGGGGAGAGGACGGATATTAAAATTGGTTTCAGGGAGGCATCTTCTGCCATCCCATAATGCCTTGAGTTTCCCAAGTGGCCTCTAAAACAAACACAGTCAACCCTCCTCCCCATAGCAATGTGAAACTGCAGGGCTCTGGCCAGGCTAATCTGAGCTGGGATGCTAAATAAACACCCCAGCGGCAAGGAGAGGTGAGATAACTTTCACACCGAAGCTGAGCCTATATCAGTCATCCATCGGCAGCAGGCAGAACTATAGGGCTCTTATTCATTTCCCCTATAGTATACATTCCGTCTCTTCCTCCATTCATTCTGCCACTCATCCTCCCAGGCTCCAAGGTCATCACTCTGGTCTGCCCCTAGTAGAACTCTAGCTAAAGAGAGGGGATACGAGAAGAGGGGCCTCACCTTCATAGTTTCCCTCTTCTCTTGGGACCCCATTTGCTCTGCGCAGCTCTGCCCAACCCCCAGCTTTCTCCATACAGAACTGGGTCAAAATCCGAAAGATCTTGTGAGCAGACTGCCCCGCCTCCCCTCCTAGAGTGCGCCCATCTCACTGCTCACAATTAATTAACACCCTTTTTAATACACTTCCCCTCCAGCCACCCAAAAATAGTTGGTTGCAGGCGACTGGCGGACTGCTTTGCATCCTCTCGCCCTTTCAAGCTGTTGGGAAGTTGTTCTCGTTATGAAGGCTTCGCTCCACAGACACCAGGACTCCGAGAACAGCTCGGGAATGTGCCAACATCATTACACTCAATAATTGAAGACCTGGCTCCGCGATGGGCCGGCAGATTGCTTTTGCACTTACCACCTTTTTAATAAAAATTTGGTATCTCAGGTGAGTTATTTATATTGTGCTCTCAGCTCCGACAAGGACAATATTAGAGTTGTACGGCTGCTCCTCTAGATCCCCCTCCCTCTACTCCCGTGCACAATACATGTTGGTAATTTATGGACACTTAGCCTTGAAATTGGGTGAGAGGAAATCGACATTGGATGGCTTTGGGATACCCTCCCTCTGCCAATCAATCAGCCAACATCTATGTGCCTCGTGGTGCAGAAGCCAGAAGTATGAGACAGGGTCCCTCCCCTCAAGATGCTCACAATCTCTTTGGGGAGACAGGACTAGCTCCCATGAATCAAGGAGAGAAATAATTAAGTGCTAATGGGTATGGTCTCAACTGTAAAGGCAATAGGAATTGTGGCCACTCCCACCCCTGTCAGTCTAACTAGAGTACTTGCTCTGATGACAGGTTGGTGGTAAGGAACAAGAACTGATTCTAGGAAGCCGGCCAGATGACACAATCTCAACCCCTTCACATCAGAATGACTAAATGAAAATGCTAGGAAAGGGCCCTCCCTCATCTCATTTGAGGACAGGAAGTAACATCAACAGCGTTTCCAAACCACAACATCTCAAAGCGAGAGTTTGACAGTAAATCCTATAGGGTCAGGTAATAATAATTGATATGACAAAACACTTTAAGGAAGGCAGAGTGCAATGTTCATTATCTCATTTGAGCCTCCCCAAAGCCCAGTAAAGTAAGTAGTACAGTTCTTTTGATCCCTGTTTTGCAAAAGAGGATACTGATGCTCAAAGGTCTAAGTAACTTGTTAAAAGAGAGGAAAGGAAAAAGAAGTGGGGGAGGGGGTCAGCTGGGTAGCTCAGTGGATTGAGAGTTAGACCTAGAGACAGGAGGTCCTAGGTTCAGATCTAGCCTCAGACACTTCCCATCTATGTGACCCTGGGCAAGTCACTTAATCCCCACTGCCTAGCCCTTACCACTCTTGGAGCCAATACACAGTATTGACTCCAAGATGGAAGGTAAGGGGTTAAAAAAAAGAGAGAGAGAGGAGAGGAAAGGAAGTATTAGAAGAGACTTAAACCTACATCTTCTGGGCTCCAAATACATCACTCCATTTACTTCACCAGTATTCTGTTTCATGTGTGTAAATCTTGTTTTTCATTGAGACTATAGGCTCCTTGAGGGCAAGGACTATGTCTTAAATTTTTTCTGTCTCCTCCTACAATATTAGATACATACACGGATTAAATAAACACTTGTTGAATTAATGGGCTAATCTGCTACATTAGGGTCCAAATTGAACTTGCTTTGTATACCTCAGAATGGCTTATTAAACTGTTGTTGTGGGTGGTGGTGGTTTGAAATATGCAAATGTTACAACAGTCTATATAATTTATTCATAATTTGGGAGAAAAACTATCTCCCAAAATTGTGTTGCCATTTTGTGGTGGGACAGTGAGGAAGCAAGAGTTGCTCTGAACAGATTTTAACGCAAACATACACAGTCCTGTATTGAAGTAGAATAAAAGGGAAGTCAGTAAACAAGATGCTATGTTGGGAAAAAGTTATATCAGTTTACAAAATGTTGGTTCCTAAGCCAAGGAGCAGGGAAGTGTGGTCTCTTCTCCCAGGAGGGGAAGAAAAAGCACCTGGCCTCAAGGATACCCTTCAAATGGCCTCCTCAGGGCAGGGGAAGCAGTAGACACAGGAACATGATAGTCAGTCTTAGACTGAACTGTCTAGAAAAAGAAGGATGATAGGTCTGAGAACTGGAGGGGACCTCAGGCAGCTCTTAACCTTTCTTTGGGCCATGGATCCCCTTTAGCTGTTTGATGAAGCAAACTGGACCCCTTCTCAGAATAATGTTCTTAAATGCATAAAATAAAACACAAAGGATTGCAAAGGAAAACAAATTATATTGAAATACTCTTATCAAGATTTTTTTAAAGATCACAGGCCCCAGGTTAAGAAGCCCTGATCTAGATCAATGTCCAAATTTTACAAATGAGGAAAGTGAAGATCTATGCTTTTCCCTAAACTAACACTTTTATTAATAATGAAGATAAAGGCAGAGATGACATACTTGTCAAACTGGCAGATGTCATAAAGCTGGAAAAGATAGCTTACACTCTGAATGACAGAGTCAGGATCTAAAAGGGAAAGATCTTGACAAGCTGGAACATGGGGTTTGAATCTAGTAAGGTGAAATATAATAGGGATCAATCAATCAATCAACAAACATTTATAAAGTATTTAGTATGTACTAGGGTGCTGAGCATACAAAAGTAAGACACTCCCCACCTTAAAGAACATTCTACTAGGGAGAAGGAAAACAGCAAATTCACAGATGAATAAATATAGGTATAAAGAATTTACAAACTATAAACATTCTTCAAAATGTTAATAGTAAGAGGAATGGAAATTAAAACAATTGTGGTTTGACTTTACAAAAGAGCCAAAAAAACCCAAAAGGGAACAATTAATAGTGGAGGAGCCTTGGGAAGACAGGCATACTAATACACTTTTAGCAAAGCTGTGCATTTGTTCAACTATCCTGGACAGCAACAGGAAATTGCGCAAGAAAAGCAAATAAATTTTCTATGTCTTTCAGGCTAGCAATCCTGCTACTGGGCATATATACCAAGAAGGTCAAAGACAAACACAAAGATCCAATATGTACCAAAATATTCATAGCAGGACTCTTTGAAGTAGCCAAGAAATAGAAATAGAATAATTGCCTAACAATTAGGGAATGGCTACAGTAAATGTAACAAATTACCATTATGTAGTAAGAAATGCTAAAAAAGAAGTCAGAGAAACATGAGAAATTTTAAAGAGATACAGAATGAAATAAATAGAACCAAAAGAATACATTTTAAGTACAAGACAGGGAAGATATGGTAAGATAACAGTTTGGAAAAGATCTGAGGGTTTTAGTGAACCACAAGTTCAAGAATTCAACAGTGTATGTTGTGGTAGCCAAAAAAGGCAAAGGGGATCTTGGATGCATGAAAAGAAGCCCAGCTCTCAAAAAAAAAAAAAAAAAAAAAAAAAGTGGAAGTCTTTCTGTATTTTCCCCTGACTAAATCATATCTAAAGTAATATGTTATATTCTAGATGCTATGATTTGAGAAGGACGAGATAATCTGCAGAACATTCAGAAGAGGACAGGGACAATCAGCCTAGCGATATGAGGATCTTTTGAAGGAACTAGGGATGTTTAGCCTGGAGAAGTGGATTTGTTGGGAATATGGTAGCAGTCTTTAACTCTTTGGAAAGCTCTTTTGTAGAAGGGGCAATTAAACTTGTCTTCTTTAATCCCAGAGAGCAGCACCTGGAATAGGTAGGATTTGTAAACTACAAAATTTTGCTTGATAAGAACCTCACAATTAGAGCTAGTCTACTTTGGAGAGGCTGCCTTGGGAGGTCTTCACACAGAGGCTGGTTGGCTACTTATTGAATATGTTATATTAAGAATTCCTTTTGGGCATGGGTTGGACTCCCTCTTAACTAAAATTCCATGATTCCCAGAGATGTGAAATGTTTTGGCTCAGGTTATAAAGTTAATACAAAAAAGAGTTATAATTCAGACCATCTGCTATAGAAAATGAGATATAAGTCTCTATTTCCTGCTCTATAATAATAAAAAATAAAGATAATTATAAACAATAACAATAGCCAGCCATTCTATACCACTTTAAGGTATGCAAAGTGCAATACACATCTCATTTGATCTTCACAACTATGTTTTTTAAACATTTATTAATATTCATTTTTAACATGTTTACATGCTTCAAGCCCCTACTTTCCCCTTCACCCCCCCCCCGCTCTCCCCCCACCCATGGCCGACGCACATTTCCACTGGTTGTAATTCACAACTATGTTTTGATGTAGGTGCTCTTATTCCAATTTTACAATTGAGGAAACTAAGGCAGGCAAGTTAAATAACTTGTTCATAATCACAAAACTAGTAAATGTCTCAGGTCTGCCTGACTCCAGGCTAATCAATCTTTTTTTTTTATATTTTTTTATTTTGAGTATTTTCCCACAGTAACATGTTTCATGCTCTTTCCCTCTCCCCAAACCCCTTTAGCCGACGCACAATTCCACTGGGTTTTACATGTATCATTGATTAAGACCTAATTCCATATTATTAATAGTTGGACTAGAGTTATCGTTTAGTGTCTACATCCCCAATCATATCCCCATCAGCCCATGTGTTCAAGCAGTTGTTTTTCTTCTGTTTCTCCTCCCACAGTTCTTCCTCTGAATGTGGCTAGTTTTCTTTCTCATAAGTCCCTCAGCCTTGCTCTGGATCCTTGCACAATGTCAGATTTCTGATTCTATTGGCCAGTGACAAGGGCTAGGTAGCAAGGAAACTAGGTTCAGGAATTATCTCTGATGCAAAGATCAATATAATTGTAAATAATTCACTTTGCCTTTCCAAGCCTCAGTTTCCCTAAATAAAAACTATGGATAATCATCTCTGCTCTCTGATTCATCTAACTAGGGAGAACAACAGATACCTGTTTTCAGGGGTGAGGAGGAGAAAAAGTGGAGGTCGTAAATGCACAAGAAGGACTGATAGTATGGGCCATGTGATTACAATTCAATATAGAAAAAGTTAGTTCATCCATTATTATATAATAATCATGAAGTCACAGAATATTTGAGCTAGAAAACAACATGAGAGTTCATGTAAACCCCCTCCCACATGCCATTTTATAGATAATCAGAACTCTATTATTGGTCATTGATACTCACGATGATGATCCATCCTGCAAAAACCTAAAGCACTTTTCAAATCATCAAGGAGTAATTTCAGTCAGTGTAGTTTGTTTTGTTTTGCATTCTTTGAAAATTAGTACTATGGGGGCAGGTGGGTGGCCAATAGATTGAGAGCCAGGCCTAGAGATGGGAGGTACCAGGCTCAAATCTGGCCTCAGACTCTTCCTAGCTATGTGACCCTGGGCAAGTCACTTAACCCCCATTGCCTAGCCCTTACCACTCTTTGCTTTGGAACCAATGCACAGTATTGTAAGATGGAAGGTCAGGGTTTTAAACAAAAGAAAAAAAGTTAAAAAAAAAAAAAAGAAAATTAGTACTATGCATATAGGGACACATGGGACCTCTCTATGGACGTCAATACCTCATCACCACTACCACCACACACATCCCAATATCCAGGCAGCACTCTAAATAATACTCCAAATATCTTCATGACTCTGCTACTGTGGAAAGTGTCTCATAAGGATGACTAAAGCCAAGACCAGGATATAGCAATGATTCCCACTGAATAAAAGGGACAAAAGCATCCTCTGCAACTCCAGGAGTCTCTCCCTGCCCTTGATCAGGGTCAAAATCCCTGAGACAATTTAATTGCACCCCCTCTCTCTTCTTCCCCCACCCAATCCCAAGTCCTCCATCCCACTGTGGTCTGATAGAAGCGGGCAGGGGGGATGCTGCCACAAAGCCTGTCTCCCCTGCCATTTCATCTGCAGCTCCCTCCCTGGCCCTGTTTTTCAGACCTCCAGTAATAAAAACAAGCCAATAAAATGAACATGAAAATATATTCATTAGGATTTATAATGCTCATTAAAACTGCCTGTGTACGAAAGCATGACTTAGCTTCATATAAGTGGGAAAAAAATGCAAATTATACTGCATGCAAAGAGGATATTTCCCTAATCGTCCAATCAAATGCCAGCCCAATTATCTGTGGCCAACCCAATGGGTTAAAATGATCCTCTCCTTCCTTGGACACAGTGAGGCGCCTGAAAGTGTTTCATTTTAATAAAAATGAAATCTGGACCCTGCAGAAAACCAGCTTCACTAATGACGTGTTTACACAGAGAAAGACAATTTCTAGTTAATGGTGATTACTACCGAGAACAAATTAAACTTCCCGGAGTATATGGGTTAGAGATAATGGGAAAGGAAAAAAAAAAGTTATGGTTTTAGTATGTGCGTGGTGGCTTGGGGGGGACCAGGGTGACAAAAGGAGACAAAGCTAGGGAAACTCTAAGAGGAAGAGGCAGGGAGTGAGCTGGAGTGAGAGAAATGGGAGAAATCAGCTTCCTGGGCTGTGGGCACTGCCAAAGCTGCTCAGCAGACTGGCTCAATAAGTGGGCATCTGGTTCTTGGCACCCTGAAGTCAGGGTGTCTCTTTTATGCCGGAGATGGGGCCCAGACAGAGAACGGTCGCCCTCTGCTCCGCAGTTAACTAATTCCCACTGTTAAGACTGTCATTGCTAGAATGCACACAGGGCTGCTGGTTCCATAATGACATTGGTGGTCAGGCTCTGGAAGCCCCCCAGGGCCAGTGGAGCTCAGAGGCAAAGCCAGGAAAAGAAGGCTCAGAGGATGTCTGATGGATGAGGCCAATGGGAGAGAAGAAATGAAGCCCCTTAGCTCCTGAGCTTCTGAATATTACAAAGCCAGCCTTCTTAGCTCTCAGGGCTCTTTTCTTCACCTGTCCCTGAGGGGACAGTGGAACTACCATCTCCCAGCCCCCACCTCAGACCTTTGTACTGGCTGAAAATGATAACATTTACCTGTTTGATGGAATTGGTAGCTCAGGTCTATCCAGGAAGGTTGGGATGGCCATGGAAATAATTCTGATGCGAGGCTTTAATGTATGTTCCTTTGTAAACAAGAACAATCATTTGTGAACCCGCCCAGATGCAAACAGAATGAGCCCAAATGCAAACAGGCCCCAAATCAGGAATTTCAGTTGAGAGGCACCGAATAATGCAGCTTTGGGGAAGATTTAATAATAGTAAAATTAAAATTGTAACTGAAGCATAATGAAGAATGTAGTACAAACAAGCAATGCAAGTTTAAAAAAAAAAAAACATACAGATTAGCCCCTATGGAATAGTGATTGGTTTAGAGCAACAGTAAACAATGCACAGAAATGCAACTTAATTATCTCTTGATTCTTAACATTCTACCAAAGCCACACAAAGCTTTGATGCTGAGAGCCGTGGCACCAATAGTCACAGCAGTTCCTCCCTCTGCCTCTCGCTAGAAGGAGGGTCATTACTAAGAAATCTACGTTTACTACTGAAGCCAAAGCCAGGAACTTGTCGACTGAGAACAAGAAAACCACAAGATACCTGGGAGGAAAACTATCCCTGCCAGCTCCAAGGTTGGTGGGAAGTGTGGAGGGTTGGGATGGTGGGAGAAGCTCATCTCTGAAGAATTCAGCCTGCATGCGGTCACATTCAGAGACCAAACGCTGGTAGGAAAAACCTCAGCTGAAAACCAATCTCTAAAATTGAAGTAGGGGAATCTCCATGAACGAGCCCAGTTTGAGGCCATCCTCTCGGATAGGTTAGCTAGGGATGGAATTATCGGCAGCTCTGGATCTCCTAAATGGAATAGCCTCTGTTCACATTCTGCGCCACCAGGCTGGCAATGTTTATAGATCATCTAATCAGTTGTTACTGGTGGTCATGTCCTGGCATAGATGCCATTGGGACACATGGAAAAAAGAGGACTCAAAGTCTCTATTCTTGGAGAACCTACAGTTTGATGGCATCTTGCAAAATGCTTCCTGATTGCTTTCTGAAGAGGTGGAATCAGTCCCTAGCCATTCCCCTCCCACCCCCATTCCCCACCTCCTAATACACACACACACACACACACACACACACACACACACACACACACACACACCTGAAAATGGATTTAAAGTTAGAGTTTGGAGATGACCTTGAGTTTTCACAGCCTGTGCCAATAAAGTGCGCTCTGGTGAGGCTTCACATGTGGATTCAACCACAGAGTACCTGTATGTCTGAGGACTGGCCAAGCTGAGTTTGGAGAAGTCCATCCGCAGAAATTTGTCTTATCGGGTGATGAATCATTTTGGTCAAGTTAATTGTGTGGAGAAGGGATGGAGTTGGGGACTGAATTTAGACTCAGATGAGAGAGAATTCACACTGATGGAAAGTTGTGGTACTTCTGAAGTTTTGAAATGTTGAGGATCAAAGAAGCTGCTTCTTCTTCCCTACGCTTCCCTAATTGAAAAGCCACATTACAGACAATTAACAGATCCCCTCCCTGGAATGGTTTAGATGCCATACTGTCTGGAGGCAGGGGCAGGAATAAGACAACCTTTACAGGTACATGGTTTCTGAGTCCTCTAGTCCCTAAGCTGGGTTCCCTGTGATAATACTGACTCAAGCACACAGCTGGTTCACATTCTTGAGCAGTGCCCTTGGGCTTTAGCCTTTAAAAGGGCCTTCCAGAAGTCTGGAAAGGAAAAAGGTGTGACAGAGAGGAGAGGGGGCCCCCCTACACATGGACTTGGTTCCCTGGAATAAGAGCCAAACAGCCAAATAACCCTTACAGGGAACCACATGGTCCCAAGGCTGGCTGTTGAGGGATGCAGCCGTGAAGAATTGCTTCTGGGCCAAGCTAGGAGCTGCAGGAATTCAAACTAGAAACAGCATTTTTGTTCCTTTTTGTGAGGGAGAAGTCAGTTTTGGAACACCCGTCCTTACATCTATCCAGAGGGTCCCTTGGAAACATCAGGATTTGGCTCAAGGTTAGGTCTCAACAAAAAGGAAAAAGGCCTCTAAATCCAATTGAAGTACTCTGGCTAAATTTATTTTCCCCTATAAATAGTTAAGTCATCTCCTTTCTCTTTTTTAACAGGCTCATGTCTTGCACAAAGACCCATACCCATTTCATTTGGTTCCCAAATGATCACCATGGGTGGATCCTAGATTATAATCAGGATAGTTCTTGTTATTGTGTGGTCTTTGGATTCATTTAACCTCACTGGATTTCAATGTCCTTATAGTAAAGTGAGGTGACTGTACAAGATGGTCTCTAAGGTCCTGTCTAGCTCAAAGTATAATACGATCTTAAGTTATCAGGTTATAATATGTAGGAACTTGGCTCTAGTGAAAATCAGGGGATTCACAAAAGGTATCCCTCTGGTAATGTCCTGCCAAGATAGCTCTCCAGTGGTCTGTAGTGGACAGTACTTCCCTGCCCCCCAAAGTGATGGCCAAGACTATATTAGCTAAAGGGAGCTATCCCTTTGAAGAATTAGGAAACTAATAATAATAAAATGAAATTATTATTGCCATTAAGGTTTACAAAGCCCTTTCTTTACAATAATCCTGAGGCTGGCAGTATAAGAATCATTATGTCCAATTTACAAATGGGGAAACTGAGGTTCAGGAACGAAGTGATTTCCCCAAATTCACACAACATGTAAAGGTAAAAAGTAGAACTTGAACCATAGGTCTTGTAATTCCAAATAAGCCAGGTGTTTTATGGTTCTTCTCTACTGGTAGGCTTAGCCCATGATGTCTGGGATGACAGTCTCCATATTCATGGACAAAAAGGGACAAATATGTTCCCCTATTTCATTGATGGGAAAACTAAAGGCTAGGGAATACTCAGTGGGAGAGATATGACCCTGGACTCTTAGTGCATCTTGTGCCTTTGGTCCTATGTAGAATCAGCCAAACAATAAATCAACAAGGACTTATTAAGTGCCCACTATTTATTAAGCACCTATTAAGTACTGTGTGATAAACAATGGAAATACAAAGACAAAGGTGAAACAATCTTGCTCTCAAGAAGTTTACATTCAAAGAAGAGACATGACATATACAAAGATAGGAACATATATATGTATACGTATATAAAAAACAAATACACGATAGATAGGGAAGGGATAGGCAGGTGGTACAGCAGATAAAATATGGGGTCTAGAATCAGGCTGACTGGAGTTCAAATCTAGCCTCATATACTTCCTAGCTATGTGGCCCTAGGCAGGTCACCTAACCTCTATCTATCTCCATTTCCTCATCTATAAAATGAAGATCATAACCTCACCCACCTCCCAAAGTTATTGTGAGGATCGAGTGAGTTAATATTTGTAAAGCTCCTGGCACAGAATAGGCACTACATAAAAGCTATTTATATTATTCTCAGCAATGAGGGAGATAAGGAAAGACTAGTAGGGTGAAATAATTCTCAGCAGTTAGCATACAAAGAGTGCCCCTCTGGGTGCAGGACTCTCCAGTTACTATCTACTGTGGGGGGTAGAGGTGCTTTCTTTTCCAGGGTTCATGGTTTAGCTGCAAAAATAGAAAGCGTACATATGAGAAACACATATAAAGGAACATATAAACTAATATTTATGACTATGGCACAGACTCACAGAAGCTTAAAGTTAGAAGAGACCTCAAAGATCATTTAGTTCAAACTGTTTCTAGATAAGAAATTAGGGAATTCTGGGAGAATATGCTTTAGGACTGGAAAGGGCCCTAAAAAGATCATCTAATGGGAAATCATCATTTAATAGAGTAGGAATCTGAAGTTCAGAGAAGAAGGAACTTGCCAAAGGTCATAGGATCCGAGTTGGAAGGTACCCTAAGGGTCCCTGAGCCCAAGCTTCCTCATTTTACAGATATGAAAACCAGGCACAGTGAAGTAATTTACCCAGGATCACATAGAAACTAAGGGTCTAAAGAGATTAGAGGCTAGGTCTTACTGACTCTAGCACCCTTCCTCTATGGCAGTGATTCCCAAAGTGGGCGCCACCGCCCCCTGGTGGGTGCTGCAGTGATCCAGGGAGACGGTGATGGCCACAGGTGCATTTATCTTTCCTATTAATTGCTATTAAAATTTAAAAAATTAATTTCTAGGGGTGCTAAATAATATTTTTTCTGGAAAGGGGGCGGTAGGCCAAAAAAGTTTGGAACCACTGCTCTATGGGCTCTTTCCACACCCCTGTGTAATATGTTAGGAAATTTTTCCTTTTATTGAGCCTAAATCTGCCTCTGCATTTTCTACACATTGCTCCTAGAGATGTCCTCTAGGGTAAGGCAGAACAAGTCTAATCCTTCTTCTTTATAACAAATAATTGGAGACCTCTATCACATCCCCCATAAGTCTTTTTTTCTTCAGGCTAAACCCTTCAAGTTTCATCAATTGAATTCATCCAGTCCCCTTCCCATAGTGGCTGCCCTACTCTAGAAAAACAAAAATTTGTCAATATCTTTCAACAAATCTAACAAACATTTCTTATATGCCTAATATCCACAAGGCATTGTGATGGCCTTGAAAATACAACTGTATAAAAACACAACAACAAAGTCTCTTCATCTTCAAGAAGGGCATCCAATGGATGTGAGTTTCCTACAATTTGGTTTCCAAAATAGACAATACTTCTGATGAGGGCAGAGTGTACTGGGATGAGCACCTTCCTCCTTATTTCTGGACATTTAGTCTGTATCCCTTGATGCAGATGATACTAGTTTTTTTGGGTTTTCATGTCATACTGTTGACTCAGATGAATTTTATCTTTGCCTACACTCCTACAATAGTCTACCTAATTTCTAGGTGGGGGTGGAAAGACAGCGGAAATGATGGAATCCTTAGTTGGGTTGACTTAACTCCCATCCTAGAGTAGTTCCTAAAGTAGTTGAGGTTAGTCAGATTGGAAGCAATTATGATATCTAGTCCTCAAAGAACCTTGGTAATCATCTATTCCAAACCCCATCATATCATCATAATTATTTTTTTAAACCCTTAACTTCCATCTTAGAATCACTACTAGGTTAATGGTTCTAAGACAGAAGAGTGGTAAGGTCTAGGCAATGGGGGTTAAGTGACTTGCCCAGGGTCACACAGCTAGTAAGTGTCTGAGGCCAGTTTTGAACCCAGGACCTCCTGCCTCTGGGCCTGGCTCTCAATACAGTGAGGCACCTAAAATGTCCTGACACCCCCCCCCCATCCCCATCATATTATTGAGAAGCAAACCAAAATGTACACAGGGCGGCTTTGCCCAAGGTCAAGTTGACTTGTTGACTTGACACAGGTAGTACGTGTTGGTGATAGAATTTGAAACCAAGTCTTTTGAGGAGCAATGGAATGAATGGCAGAGGAGAAGAAGAGACCCAAAGAGTCAGGGGTTTTTCAGCACTCTGCTAAAATACTACACTGCTCCTCAACCATGATCCCACATTGTCCCTCAAAATCAAACACATCGAAAAATCAGAAAATGCAGCTCAGAAACTTAACAACAAGGAGGTTTATGCTATTTCATAAACTTGCCTTAAATTAAAATCAGACACCACACACACACACACACACACACGCACCACCACAGACATCTTCTGTCGCTGAAAAGTTGCTCCCTATAAAATAAAAGAAGCTGTTTAAATGTCTCCCTTCCAAGCTAGCCCCACAGAGCTAGAGCTGAGAATACATTAGCCTTTAATGAAGTGAAACTCTCATCTTCCAGGAGACACCTCATTTAGCGCAATTGTTTCAGAGCCATTACAGAAAGACAATTACAAGGAAGCGGGGAGAGTAATTGGAAATGCTGGCAGGAGTTGGGCGAAATGATAATAAATAAAAATATTCAACCTAATAAGCTTCCAGGAGGGGGTGGGATGAAGAAAATCAACATAATTAGAACTGAACCTTAGCAAGGAAAAACAGACAGCAGGGTGGCAAGTGCTCAACTTGTACAGGAAAAGAAAAAGTAAAAGGATGGAAAGGATGATGAGCCTGGGGCACTTGGAAGGGAGCTGGTCAGCCTCCTCTGGAGGATAGGAGACTTCCAGAAGCCGCCCATGTCCCCAGCTGAGTTCTTCAGGCACTTTGGGGATCTCTGGAAGTTCTTGACCAATGAAAGCTGGCTTTGTGACAAAGACAGGTCAGGCAGGGCTCAGCTTGGTGTTTCCCAGAGGAGGAAGCACACAGAGGAGCATAGAGCCCTGGGCTGGGAGACAGGAGTCTAAAATTCTAGCCTTGCTTCAGCCTATGCCCCCAAGGAAAAGCCATCTTACCTCCTTGGACCTCAGTTTCCCCACTATAGAAGAGGAGAACTAAAAAGTTTAAGTTCAAAGGCCCCTTCTATTTGCAATATTTGATGATTCCATGAAAGGATTATAATATCCCTTCTAGCTTCATAACTTACCTGTTGAGAGGGCCTCCTCTCCTCTTCTCTCCTCTCCTCTTTTCTCCTCTCCTCTCCTGTCCTTCACTCTACCTCTTACAGATAAGCAGACTCTACTAGCTGCTGGCTCCCTTTTCTGAACAACATTAATTCGACAAACATTTATCGAGCTTGGTGTTATGGTAGCTACAAGGTAAATAATATTAATAACTCACATTTCTATAGCATTTTAATGTTTAATAATAATAGCTAGCATTTATATAGTATTTTAAGGTTTGCAAAATACTTTACAAATATTATCTCATTTTATCTTCACAACAACCCTGGGGAACAGGTGTTATTATTGTCCCTATTTTACAAATTTAAAATCAGAAGCAAATAGAAGTTAAATGACTTGCCCAGGGTCATCTGGTCTGAGGTCAAATTTGAATTCAGATCCTCTTGACTCATAGGCTGGTACTCTATCTACTGTAGAACCTAGCTGTCTTCAAAAATACTTTCCTTACAATAACTTCATGAAATAGGTGGTTCTAGCATCATTTTCCCCATTATAAATATTAGTAAACTGAGTCTCAGAAAGGCTAAGTTATTTGCCCAGAGTCAGTTAGCTAATAATCTTTAGGTCTGACACTCAAACTACCATAGTACCTTAATAAGATACAGACTCTGCACTGAGGGAGTTTATAATCTAGTGCCATGTTGGAGAAGATGTGGCACATATGTGCCAGTGTGCTGGAGGGGCTGCTTTGTTCCCCTTCTTCAACACACCTGAGGACATTTTTCATATGTTCTGCCCCTCCACCCAGCAGCTAAATTTGAGCACTTCCTCCCTCCACTGTCTGGGATAATGCAGGGCTCACAAACAGCTTGAAGGTGCAATTTGGGCACACAATCTCAAAAATATTCACCAACACTGATTCCTTGGCACTACCAAGGTATAACTTCTGCCTGAGTAGTAGAGTAGATACTATCTTTTTTTGCAGGGGGGAAGGGGGGGGGGAAAGGCACTATCTTCATATCTCCAGAACCTGGCACAGTTCCTGGCACACAGCAAGCACTTAATAAATGCTTGAGTGATGAATTAAATATTGCATTTCTGAGGAAAGGGATATAGGAATTAGATATTGGGGAGATTATTAAGGAAAATGAGACTTTTCTCAAAGCTAGAGATCTACCAATTTTGGTAGTTCCCAACCTTTTAAAATAGAAAGACCCTATTTTTTTTTTAACATAAAATATTTTTATGGGTTTGGGATTTTAAGCTAGAACTCTGAGCCAAGTTGAGTCTTGCTCAAATCAGACCATGTACTCTCTCTCCACCACAATTTCCCCATAGATGGAGAAGACACTATTCCTAGAGTGCAATGGGGAATTTACCTAAGTAATTGGCACTATTCCAATGACATTAAAGGAATATCAGGGAAAAGCAGTGGTCTGGACACCCCATTATCAGGAACCTGGCATTTTGGGTTCTCACCAGCCTGTCTTTCACTAGCCATATCACTCTAGTACACCAAGCTGAGAATGCTATTGTTCTCTAGCTGGCTATATCCCACAATCTCTTCCCCATCTACAACTCAGAAGAAGCCAGAAGCAGCATTGTATTATGGAAACTGGATTGGTAGGAAAGGATCTGGGTGTGACCTTGGGTAATTTATTTCTCTCTTTGGGCCTCAATTTCCTTATTATGAAATAAATTAGGCTGGCCTAGATCATTTCTAAGGTCCCCTCTAATTCAACACCCCTTGATCCTAAGCCATGTGCTCCCAGTGGAAAGTCAGAAGTGAAAATGAAAAGTGAACTCAAGATATACATACTCCCAGCCTAATCACAGTGCCTGAGCTATTTTCCAAATGATTCTTAGACCTGCCTGGACAGAAAACACCCCAAGAAAGAGAATCTGGACTTTTCTCTTCATGCCCAAGTACATGATCAATCAATCAGTAAGCGTTTA
Source organism: Gracilinanus agilis (assembly GCF_016433145.1). Classification (NCBI taxonomy): domain Eukaryota; kingdom Metazoa; phylum Chordata; class Mammalia; order Didelphimorphia; family Didelphidae; genus Gracilinanus; species Gracilinanus agilis. Next base: position 164,666,506 of record NC_058132.1, read on the forward strand.
TCAAGAACTTACTATGGGAGGAGCAACTAGGTGACACAGTGGATAAGAGTCCCAGGCCTGGACTCAGGAGGGCTCAGGTTCAAATCTGGCCGTAGACATTTCCTAGCTGTGTGACCCTAGGAAAGTCACTAATACTATTTGCTTAGCCCTTGCCCTTCTGCTTAAGAGTTGCTACTAGGACAGGAAGTAAGGGTTTAAAAAAATAATAAAAAGAACCTACTCCGTGCTGGCCATTATGCTGAATGCTTAGAATATAGAGACATAAGAGAGGAATTTCTACTTGTTACTAGAAGTAATAGAGTCATTAGTTTATTGAAAAGAAAAGTGACATGGTCAGATCTGCACTTTAAGAAAATCATTTTGTAATACATATATAAGCCATATTGAATTGCTTGTCAGCTCCAGGAGGGGGAAGGAAGAAGGGAGGGAGACAATTTGGATCATATAATTTTAGAAAACCTATGTGGAGATTTGTTATTACAATTTTTTTAATAATTAAAAAAAGAATGAAAATCACTTTGGCAGCTAAGATAGGGGGAGGAGATCAGTAGACTAGAGTATGGCACTTCATGCAGGCATGTGATATAGGGAGACCAATTAGGAAGTGAGAGGAAATGAGAACCTGAAGTAGGATGGTGGCTGTATGTATGAAGAGAAGGGGATAAATTCAAGAAATACGGTGGAGGGAAAATCAAGATTTAGAAACTGCTTCAACATGAGAGGTGAGTGAGAGTGAGAAGTCAAGGATAACACTAAGTTTGCAAATCTGGATGACTGGAAGGATATTGATTCTATTGACAAAATAGGGAAAATGGGAAGAGGGTCAAGTTTAGGAAAGGTAATGAATTCTGCTTTGTACATGTGGAATTTAAGATGTACATGCTTGCAATGGAAAAAGACAAAAATAGAGGAGATGTAAGAAGTGTGTTCTGGTCAACATTCTGAGAAATTAAGAAGAAAAAGGAGGCTTAAAAAGAAGTGACTTCCCTAAGGTTCTGTGGCTGGTTAAAGTTGGAACCCATGTGTCCTGACTTTTATGGTAAGTAATCTTTCCACAGTAAGGTTATGGAACAGGAGAGTACTTCCCAAACTGACCTAGGTAGGAAGGTAGGAAGGATGACCTAACTTCTCCAAATCCCTTCATAGAATCTAGAATCTGGATTTTAGGTTTCTTGACCATAGAACTCCAAAATAGCTAGTCATGTCTAAAGCTGGTTCTTCATAAATAGGAAATGTAGGATTAATAAATATTTGTTGCAGTTGACTGATTTTAATTTGAGATGGACTCAAGAAGCTTCTGTGTTAGGTCCAAAAGAAGGAGATATCCTGGACTCAAGAGGTGGTCTGGGTTGTAAGGGAACAAAGATGCAATAAAATTATGCCTCCTTTCTGCATTTCTTCATTTATATATATTTTGAAATTTTAAATAAACACTGCTGGGAAAGATAGATAAACTTGGGGTCCTAGAAGAAGAATTTCCACTACTATTAAGAGATAGCTGCTTCTTTAGCTTGGAAAGGCAGTGAGCCAGAGTCTTGAATCAAAAAAGGAGATACAAAATGAGAACAGGCACCATGCTGGGTGGCTACTTTTCAGGAAAATGGCATTCCTGATATCTACTGGAACATAAGCTCCTTGAGGGCCATAAGCTCATCATTTTTTTCATCTTTGTAACTCCAATCCCTTTCATGTTGTCTTGTTCATAGTTAATTGTTCAATACTTCATGGATTTGTCATTTCTTCAGGTTAGGTACTCCCCACCCCCCAATCCAAACTGCAATTCTTCTATGAAGTTAGGACCATGGTTCGATGGGGATATGATTGGAGATTTGACTTTAAACGATCACTCTATTGCAAATATTAATAATATGGAAACAGTTTTTGAATAATGATACAGGTAAAAACCAATGGAATTGCTCATTGGCTCCAGGAGGGGGAAAGAGGAGGAGAGGGAAAGAATATGAATCCTGTAACCATGGAAAAATCCTATAAATTAAATAAATAAATGAATTTTAAAAAATAAAAATAAAGTCAGGACCATGAATTTAAATTTAGAAGAGACTTTAAAGGTCATCTAAATTCCCAACCCCTTTATTTTACCAGTGAGACAACTGATGCCAAGAGAGGTTGAGTGATTTCCCCATGGTCACACAGCTAGTGATGCCAGACTTGGGCTAGTATATGGTCTTGAGGAGGCTGTGACTAAAATCCCACCGCACTGTGGCTACTTGGCGATAGGCAGCTTTACACCTAGCTAAGATTGTACTCAGACAAGAGACAGTAAGTCTATTGCTCAACCTAAACTCAGAGCCTTTCCAGTTTTAGAATGTTCTGTCTGAGTTTAAGCTCTGTTGGCATGGCTTCCAAAAATCCAGGGTTACCTCCACACTATACTACATCATCAGAGGACGTTTTAGTAAAGATCTTTTACTTTTCTTGCATATCACAGGTACTAAATAAGTGTTTGGAGGATGAATAAATGACTCCTACTGAACGTAGGAAAACGATGGGCACTCAATAAATATTTGTTGACCTGATCTTGTTATGCCAGTTCCCAGAAATCAGGTACTATGTTAAGGTGACATATTAAACATCACCCCATAAAGTGTCATAAAAGATAAACATTTATTAAGGGCTCTTAGAAGAGGCAGGGAGCAGCTAGAGATGGGAATTCCTCTTCTACTATTTTCAACACTACTCCAGGACTGGAATCTGCAGAGTCCAAAAGGGAAAAGCAATAGGAAATTCAGGGGAATATAGAGGCTGGATTCAGGAATTATAGAAGCAGGAGGAATCTTGTGAAGTATATGAAGCCCTTCTCGGAATAATGCTTTTAAATCCATGAAATTACATACGGGATTATAAAAACATATATAGTTATAAAATTTTTTGTTTTAAGTTTGGAGCCCCTTGAGGTTATCCATCTTTGGTTTACTTGGTCTAGGGAAAGGGTTAAAATGAGCAACTTCCTTGCCATCCCTATTGTTTGGAGCAGAAAGTCCCAGATCCTTGGTGCCTTCTTGCCTCCTAATAGATTAAAAAAGGGAGTCTAGTACTGGTTCTGCTATTGTCAATGTGACATGAAGTAGTATAATCTCAGTTTTATCATCTGTGTGATAGAGTGGCATTAAAAAAATCTTTTTTTTTTTAAACTTTTACCTTCTGCCTTAGAATTGAAACTAAGTATCAGTTCCAAAGCAGAAGAATGGTAAAGGCTAGGCAATTGGCGTTAAATGACTTACCTAAAGTCACATAGTAGGAAGAAACTATGGTCAAATTTGAATTCAGGATCCCTGTCTCTAGGCCTGGCTCTCTAGCCTCTGAGCCACCTCACTGTCCCATATTAGATAATTCCTAATGTACCTTTGAACTCTAACTCTATGTTCTCTCTGCCATGGAGTGATCCTTCCTTTGTCATGTTTTATCACTCTCTAGGAAGTTGGAATATCAATCAAACTAAAAACATGTATTTAATAAGCACCTATTATGTATCAGATACTATGGTGGGGATACAAAAAAAAAAAAAAGAGGAATTCCCTCGCCCTTACAGAGCTTATATTCTAATTGTGGGAAAACAACACATAAGTAACCAAACATACAAAATATTTGAGAGAAGGAAAGCATTAGAAGCTGGTGGGTCAGGGTAAAAAATGGTGCTTGAATTGAATCTTAAAAGAAATAGTTTCTATAAGGCAGAGGGGAGAAGGGAGTGCATTGCAGACATTGACAACTGAAAGAGCGAAGGCATGGAGGTGAGAATTGGATTGTGGGGGTGACCATGAGAAGGTCAATTTGGTTGGAGTTCAGGGTGATTGAGAGGAAATGAATAATGAGGATTGAAAAGTGAGTTGGACAAAGTTGGGAAGGAGTTTATATTTGATTCTAGAAACAATAAGGAGACAATGGGATTTATTGTATAGGGAAGCAACAATTGTTTCTATATTTAAGGAAAATCTCTTTGGTAGAAGTGTGGAGAATGGAAAAGACTTCCTTAGGGTCAATATAGAACAAGGCTCAGATCAGTTCAATTGCCAGAATCTCACCCTGATTGAATATCAGAAGGAAACTGGGAGATGATGGCCTCAGTAACCTTCATTTTCCTTCTTTAACTACCTTTTGCATTCTAAAATCAGTTTTCTTTTTAAATGTTAAAAAGAAACACAAACATAATCTAAACTACTATATTCAATCCCTTCAAGTCCTTCCCTTAAGAAGCTGAAAGATTCTCTTGACTGTCATTACATCTAATCTTTTCCCTCCTTTCATTGATCCTAAGGATACAGACCTTAAAACAACTCCTTCATTTTACAGATCAGGAAACAGAAGTCCCAAAAGGTTCAGTGAAGTGACTTTCCTAGGGTAACACAGTCAAAAAGTTAGTTGACAAAGTGGAACTAAAACTCAGTTGTCCTAACTCCCAATAGAGGGTTCTTTCCATTATACTATGCTATCTCTCCTACAGGTAGACCAAATTTAGGCTGAGCAGCCCTCCACCAGGATTCTATAAACTGTTTGGGAAGATAGCCAGAAACCTGAAACAGGGAGGCTGGAGTAGAGGACTTTGTAAAGGATGGTGACCCTTAGCAATGAGCCCAGGGGATGTGGAGCAAGAGTCCAAGAGAAGTAACAGGAGTGCCAAGCAACAACTCTAGCACAGTAGGAATATTCTTAGGGGCACTAGGTAGCTGTGGAGGCAACATGACTGATTAAGCCCCAAAAAACACAGGTTCAAATCCCAGCTTTTACATTTACTAACCATATGATCTTAGGTAACTCATTTAACCTATGTAGATTTCAGTTTTTTTCAGCTGTAAAAGGAAAATAGTACCTGCTCTCTACTTCGTAGGGTTATTAGGAAGACCGGATTAAATACCAGATGTGACACTGCTATTATGAATATTAACACAATTGTAATGTTTTGTTATTTGGCAAATATTCATCCTTGGTTGTCTTATATCCCAATGAGTACAAGATGACTCCTTATTATAGGAAAGGGGTTTTGATCCAAGAGATGGAAGCTAAAAGCAAGGGTTTGAGCTGATGTCCTGATATGAAATCATTTCCGTGCCAATGTTCTTTCTGTTGTCTGTCTGGGACTTTGGCTTGGATAGATGCGAGGGGAAGAACACCACATCTAATCAGTCTCTAGTATGGAGCAAATTTGGAGTAAAAACTGCCATTCATCAGTCCTTGTGATGCTCCTAGAAGCATCCTGTGATTTACATCTCCTGTATGGGAGTGTTGGGGGCAAAAGTCTTTTGGAGGGAATAGAAAGGAACTCCTATACCAGAAGCTGTCATAGGAAGAGATGAGGCATTTATCTAGCCTTCTCTTTCTTCCCTTCCATCAAGACTAGCTCACAAGGATGGGAACCATTCCTAGGGGAGACTTTCCCCTTAGGGAATGACCATCCTAAAGCTCAGATCCTTTTACTCACCAATACAGGATGAGGAAGAAGGGAAAAGAGTAGGTGATAGAGATAGGTAGGGGGATCAGGCTGTAACAATGGCTGTCTTGTTTCTCCACATTTTCCTGTCTGGTTCCAGGCTGCCCAGGAGGTAGATGTGCCTAGTGGAACTACAAAACACCCCCTCCCCTGCCTCCCCCTCCCACCCCAACCTAGTCCTAATTTGGTCCTAAGTATTCCTAAGGTGCCTTCCAATTTCCCGCTGTAACAAATGGCACAGAATGCAAATAGAGGTGGATGTGGGACACAGATGTTTGCACTAATTTAATTGAGGGAACACCTTGGATTAAACACTTTGCAAAACACTCACAAATAGGTTCAGTGCATCCGATAATGAAAAGCTTCCCAACCCCATGGCATTTGCTGGAGCTGCCTGCAGGCTCCTTGAAGATGCACTAGGGAGGGGCCAGGATAGAAGGAGAGGCCTGGAGCAGAAGTTGGAAAAACCAGGAGGGGCCCAGAGAGCAGCAGGCAAGCAGGTGGGCAAGCCAAGCTCCTCCTGAGGAAGGGGGTGGGGTGGGGGAGAAGGAAGAGTAGGGTGGGATTCACAGCTGATTATTAGCCAGCTGGAGCTATCTTAAGCAAGACATTTAAATCTCTAAAGGTGGCTTGTTCACTGTAGGGGTCAGTAATGACCAGATCTCCTTCTCTGTTCATGTAACTTTGATCCCCACCCCAATTATTGGCAAATTGTCCATTTTGGACAATTTGGAATTGTCCAACTTGGCTTTGGGCCAGCAATCTACTCTCATAAAATATATGTCCAACTGACTTCAAATGAATATATCCATTTGACTTTCCTGCCCTCCCAACAAGCATCTCTGCAGCTAGTAAGCTCTGGTCCTTATTTGGATGGCTCTCCTAACTGATTGAGAGAGTTTCAGATGCTGAACACCAGTGAATTTTCACATCCCCCCCATATCCTTCTCTCAAAGGGCACAGTAGCACTCTCACCAAAGAGAACATAGTACCACCTATCTGGGCCTGTAGCTGAAAGTGGCAAAACTATAGCTTTCCATCAAAGACTGAGCCCAGGGAGTCCAATGGATCAATCCATCTAGCAAAGACTCCCTACAATGAGAAGAATCTGGCAACCAAATAGCCTGCCCATGCCCAGCCCAGTCTGGCAGCAGTCCAGTGGCCAAACATTTTGCCTGGCCTAACCTAGGAGCAGACTGACCTGTTCAGCCAAGGATACCACCCTATGAGGAACAAGTACTGTTGACTAAATACTCCACAGAGACACTGTGCCCTAAAAGGAGTCAGAATAATATGGAAATATGTTTTGCATGATAAGACATGGATAACCCAGAAAAAAAAAAAACAAAGTGGAGAGGTAGCCCAATGGAAAATTTATAAAGTAAAAAAAAAAATTAAATAAAATAGGTGTAACTGAAAAAAAGAAGCATTAATAAGGCTTGTTAAGTATAAATACTATATAAATGAAAGTTGTTATTATTATTACAAAAAATAAAATAAAATGAGTCAGCCTAGACTAGTGATGGAGCTGAACAACAAAGTGATTTACCTATCACCAGATCTGGACTCGTTAACTACTTTGGCCATGTGTGTTCTTTGTATATGTGCCTCCCTGACATTTTACTTTAAGTTCATGTCCACTCTTCCCCAATGAGTTTTGTGTGTATATGCAGGAGAGTATACCTAATGTTGGTTGGGAAATGTCTTAACAAGTGTTCTAACTATGCCATTTAAATTAAATGCTTTTGCTAAAGAACTATGAGTCTATTGGCTGATTGTTAAAGAGAAATATAGTAGTGGGGGCCTATAAGTTAGCATAAGCAAGATAGCTAGCTGCCAATAGTATTTTTTCTATAACTCAAAATAGCAGCTGCCTTCTGGGGACTCAACCTGCCAGGGATAGTCTCAATTGGGAAGGTAAATCTAACATAGATATTACATGGCTAAGTCCAAATCTAGGAAATTCCCAAAAGACATGATTGGAAAAAGAGTCAGTAGGAAACAACTGAAAATGATCTGTCCCTTTAAAACTCTTTCCTTATCCCTCTCTTTCCTTTCATTACTTAATATTCCCAAACATAATCATGGAGTAAATAACATTCAACCCTTAAAACTGTAGATTTGAAGAACTGAGAGATAATCCTAACCTAGGGACTTCAGAACATAAATTCTGTTTCTCCCAGAGCTGGTTTCCCCTTTCTCTCTATAATCCATTGAACATAGACTCTTCCATCTTCTAACTTTTCCCCTTCCAGTCTTCAAGAGTCCAGACAGCAAAAGCCCTGGTGAAGGCCACTATTGTGAGAACTTTGAGATGCTACTTACATCCCACACAGACACACCAAAATGTTCGAGTCACACCATCACAGAAAGGGAGATGTGACTACTTCCTGACCTGCTCCATTATCTGGCAGTGGGGTGATGGCGCTGGGGATGGATTGGAAAGCATCAGGGCTTCCTTCTGGCCTAGCTGGATAAATCCCCAGAATGTGAAATCGTTTTAGATCACTAGGCAAATGCTCTCTAACCCTCTGAGGTAATTGGGCTTTCATAACTATCCTCAGGGAAGCATTACTTGCTTCCCTGGACCTCCAGCCTCTTCATTTATAACATGGGGAATTAGATTGTGCATGGGGGGAGATGAAAGGGAACCACTGACTATCTACAACTGCAGAGACCCTCAGTCTCCTGATGCCTCCAAGATCCAGAGGTTGAAGCAAAAGCACTCTTCCCTCCACCTGCAAGAGGAAGCAGATTGGCTAGCAGCAGAGGCAAGGAGGCTGGCTTGTCTTTATCCTTAGCTGATGGGTACAGTGTAGCTGAAGATCACTACAGACTCAATCTCATAGTAGCACTGGGAAAGACTTGGGGTCAGGCAGGAGCTACTGGAAAGGACACAGAGTTTTGAAAAACATGGGAAAGCTTAATTTAGAACCCTCTACCCATCACTAGATTTCCAAAGGTCTGGCAGGAGCTGTAGGGATAAAGTCATAAGCAATAGGAACATGGGAAGTAATAAGATTTGGAACTAGAAGGGGCCCTAGAGGTAATTTGGTCAACACCCCTCATTGTTAAAGATGGGAAAACTGAGGCTCAGAAGGGATATGACTTGTCTAAGGTGCAAGAGGTAGGTGAACCAGGATTCAAAGCCAGATCCTCTGAATCTGGTGCTCTTTCACTCTTCCCGACTGAGGGGATGGAAACACCTTTACATGTTCCAAAGCTTAACTCCAAAGCCTTCTTCCTGCACCCCTCCAACCCTGCCAAGTTGGGGTGATGACACATCTCCCACTCTGTTCCCTTTCACACTCTTCCCCAGAAAGGTTTAGGGAAGCAGCTGGGGAAAGAGAAGCCTCCACAAACAGGCCCTTCTCTCCTGCAGGCAGAGTCACACCAACCAAAAGGAGATTTAATTAGCAAAATCTCGTTAGGCAAACGAAATTATCCGTAAGACAATACTCCTCTGGACAGGGGGTATGATTAAACAAAGCCATTAATTGAGAGAGTGGCAGCCACAGTTCCCTCGATCCATTCATCTCTGGACAGGCTCTATTTTGTCTCCTTGGGCTAGCTGAATAGACCCTTTCCTTTCCCCTCCCCCCACCCCCATTTAATAGATGATCCCTCCAAGCTCCCAGAACCCCTTGAGTTGGGGGGCTGCAGACCTCGGCTTATCTCATCAGCAGCTTCTCCTCAGCCAGATTCCTGCTAAAGTGCCTTGATTGCATAATGTCTATTTGCATAATGTAAATTGCAATCTCCTAGCTCTGGAGGCAGGATTCACAGAACAGCCATTATTTTTTACCACTCCACAAAAATTCTGCATTTAGGAAGCAGATTTGCAGCTCAGAATACCATATAAATCTGAATCCGCCATAGACTCCATTAAATCATGCCAATTAAGATGGACCAACCAAGACTCTTATGCCATTTCAGTCCACACAGGCAAGGACCTTTCAGTCTAGACCCAGGAACAAGGAGGAAGGAAAGTTGGGGTGGGAATGTGAAGACAGAAAAAAGGGTGAGAAGAAATCATCTGGTGCTAGGGGGGAGGGGAAAAGTACTAAACAAGGAAATTCTAGGGAAGCCTATATAGTTCTATTCAAATCTTACTTTACCCACTCCCTTTACTCCTTCCCTTTAAGGGTATAACACAAACATTTCAGAGCTTGCTCCAAAGGAGCAAGATGCAGAGGAGAAAAGGTAGGATCATAGATTTGGGGTTTGAAAAGACACTCTCCTATTTTATAGATGAGAACACTAAAGGCCCAGAGATGTGAAATACCTACAACTCAGGTCTTCTGACTCTAAGTTCAGCACTCTTTTAATTACACTTTAACTTATCCACTTTCCTTTAGACCTGCTGCCTAAATTCTTTTTTTTTCCCCTTTTTTTCCCTCCTAAATTCTTTTGAACCCATTGCCTGATCGATTACCTGTAGAATGCTAATTTGAAGAAGAAAATTTAAAGGAACCTGCACCAATGGGAAAATGCTATTTTATTAGGGAGATGCAAAGTATTGTCCAGATAGGTGAATTGTCCCATGGGATCTTTCTTTAAATATTCCTAGGAGGGGCAGCTGGGTGATTCAGTGGATAAAGCCAGGCCTAGAGATGGGAGGTGTCCTAGGTTCAAAACTGGCCTCGGACACTTCCTAGTTGTGTGACCCTGGACAAGTCACTTAACTCCCACTGCCTAGCCCTTACCACTCTTCTGCCTTAGAACTAATACGTAGTATTGATTCTAAAACAGAAGGTAAGGGTTATAAAAATAAATAAATAAACAAATAAATATTCCTAACATTCCCAGGGTTCCTCCCTGGAAGAATAATGGGTTACAGTTAACCAAGGGACAGGTTGCTCATTAAAACTTAAGATCTGATCCCTTTTCTTAATGGCCATACTGCAGTTTGGCCAGGCCTCTGATTGCTCACTGACTTTGAAATCCAGAAGAAGAGAGAAATTCCCTGTCTACTTTCTAGCCCCTTGCATCATTCTAGTTCTAGATCTCTTGGAAAGTGCTCTAGACTTGGAATCAGAAGCCCTGGGTTCAAGTCTTAACACAATTTTGAGCAAGTCATTTACCCATATCTCAGTCTAGTTTTCATCATCTATAAATGAGGATAATAATGCTTGCCCAACCTACTTTAATGGGATTATTATGAAGACTGAATGAGATGATAATACCTATAAGCATATTGTATGATTGTATATGCCATTTTTATAAATCTGAACAAATATATATGGGGATGGGGAAGTTACAAGATCCCCTGAAAGAAGGGCATCGCTTCAGAAAACTTCCCAGGATTCCAGTTTTCCCACAGCCTAGCACATGGTCTACCCTTTTGCTACTCAATTGCTTATTCAATATTAATTTGTTGAAGGATAAGATGCTAATATAGATTATTAAAACATCAATAGTTTATGAGTGAATTTTTATATATGTTGTACAGAATTTTGTCTTCCTATGAGAAGGATAACTGAGTGAACATCTTTCTTTCCCAACAGAATTATTTCTTTATTTGGTGGTAGGAAGGGGTCAGACTCTGGCATAGAACTGGCCTTTGTGTTATTGCCTGCCTTCTAGCCCTATACCAGCTCCCCTTAAATCCCTTAAGCACTTTCTGACCTGATTTTAAGGGAAACAAAAGAGAAATTATGCCACATTTACATGCAGGCTCTTGAAAAGCTGTTGTTCATCTCTCAGGAAATAGACTTGTCCCTCCAGATGCAGCAAATAACTCATCATGATCTTTCTATGCCATTAGAACCACAGAATGTCAGTGTTGGAAGAGACCTCAGAGATCAGTTAGTCCAACTCCCTCATTTTACAGATGAGGATATTCAGGCCCAGAGAAGGAAGGGACTTGTTCAAAATCATAGAATCACACAGACTCACAAAGACTCAGAGATAGGAGAGACCTCAGAAGACATCTAGTCCAACCCATTCCTGAATAAGAGCCATTCTCTTCAGTAGACAGACAACGGACACCACAGCAAAGAAATCTGAGCTGGGACTAGGCAAAGTCCACATATTCTCCAATATACTGCATTTAGCTTCCTCGTCCACATTCCTTAGCTGAAACCTAAAACCTGGTTGCAACAGGGATCATTGATAGTTTGGGTGGAATTTCAGAATGGAACTGAAGAATTATGGGTTTTGTTCCTGGAGAATAAACATAGTTTTGACACTACTTGTCCCCATGGAAATCATGAGATCCTAGAAATCTATGATGCCTTTCTAACTGGGAATTTCAAGCTATAGGTCACAGATCTACATATTCATCCTCCAGGATGCTCAGCCTCAATACTATCAAGATAACTTGCATGAGCAAAGTTTCGATACTAAATGTCCAGAGGGGGCGGTACGTGGCTCAGTAGACTGAGAACCAAGCCAAGAGATGGGAGGTCCTGAGTTCAAAACTGGCCTCAGATACTTCTTAGCTGTGTGACCCTGGGCAAGCCACTTAACCCCCTTTGCTTAGTCCTTAACACTCTTCTGCTTTGGAAATAATACTTAGTATTGATTCAAAGATGAAAAGTAAGGGTTTTTAAAAAAATTCTAAATGTTATTTTAGGGATGCCATATCAGGAATCCTGACTTTTTTTAGGTGGTAAGCTGGCCAATAGCAAGACTATAGTGCTGGGACCTTCTTGGCCCTTTCCTGTGTCACAAAACTCTTTTAGTATAGAAAACTCTTCCAGGAATTTTAGGGCACTTTATTTATTTATCTATCTATCTATTTATTTATTTATTTGTTTATTAAAAGCCCTTACCTTCCATCTTCAAACCAATACTAAGTATTGGTTCCAAGGTAGAAGAGTGGTAAGGGTTAGGCAATGGAGGATAAGTGACCCACCTAGGGTCACACAGCTAGGAAGTATCCAAGTTCAAATTTGAACCCAGGACCTCCCATCTCTAGGCCTGACTCTCAATCCACTGAGCCACCCAGCTGCCCCCTCATACACTTTAGTAACCTAGGTTCTGTCCCTTTAAATATTCCAAGATGCCCTCTACAACCTACCAATATATCTATATCCATATACCACTGTCCAATCAAGTTTTACTTTCTCTCATGCCCATGCTCTACTCTAAACCAAGGGAGATGTCCAGAAATCAATGCTTGCTTCCCTGAAACCCAAGAACAATACCAAAGGCCTCCTTCTTTCTAAAGAAAATGACCGCATGCCACCAGGACTCAGTGCCTGGCATAGTGATGAGTGTATAATAAGTAAGCAAGCGGCATGAATGGAATGGAATGAAACTGTTGAGTTCATGGATTCCCTCAAAAATTCAACCCCTGCCTGGAAAAGACGCTCAGCTCCAGTCCTTTTTCTACCTTGAATTCCTTTTCTCTAGTACCTCTATGTCCTCCTCTTCCTCCTCCTCTCCTTCCCCCAGCCAGGAAGCCAGTCGGGAATGCCAACAAGCCAGGATGCTGAAGGGAGTCAGTGCTAGTTTCAGGTCTTTCCTTTCTGCCTGGATCTGATCAGCCTACCTGATGTTGTAGGAAAATCTTGACAAAACACTTCCTAAGGGGGAAAAAGCTTAAACTTTCTTGATTGAGAACCCAGAGGCCACAAGAAAACCAAACCAATCCCAGTTCCCAAGCGCAGGCAAAAGGTCTCTGTCGGCCCGACCCCTTTGGGATCTGCCCCCAGGGGCGGTCCTCCTAAGTCTAGACCTTTCCAGGAGGGGGACCTATGGGGACGCCTGCCCCTAGGTACCTAGGTATCACAGCCCAGAGCAAGAAGGCCTTCGAGCACTCCCCCTGCACTCTCCTTCCTTCTGAAGCATGCCCATTAAGGTTCACGCTCAGCTTGTTCCTCTCATACTTGACTTGACTTATGAGGTCCCTCTAACCTCCGGTGCGAGGAGACATCGATTCTCGCAAAGGTCATTTTCTTTCCGCCCCCACTCCCCCTTTCCATTCTCCGTCTCCTGGGCAGGCTTTCCTGGAACCGGACAGCTGAGGGGGGAGGGTTCCCTTTCTCTTCCCACCCCCAGGCCCCTGCTCTGGCCACTCCCCTAACCGGAGCTCAGCGGAGGTGTCTGGGTAGTGGAAACCCTTCAATCAGAGTCGGCAAAAGGCAGAAAACGGTAAGCCATTAGGTGGGGAGGCCAGGCGCCCTGCTTGCTCGCTGAGCAGTCATCTGCAGGATGTTAGAGAGATAGCAGGTCAGCCATTCTTATGATTTATTCAAATACTCATTACAGTCAATCTATTTTTACACAGAGGTGAAGATATGCGCTGATAACGGTTAATCATTTATAATTCCACGGACTGGTTGGAAGCCAATGTACTATCAAAGCCAAGGAGCTCACATCAGCGACGCCACCGGTCCCCCCAGAAGGTGGGCAGAGGAGGCGCCAAGCGAGGCCATTCATCCATTCATTCAACAAACATTTATGGAGCACTTGCTGTGTCCTAGGCAGGGGGGGGAGGGACGGGACACAGAGATGAATAAGACGTAGGACCCCACCCTCCAGAAGTTTATAATACAGTTGGAAAGAGGAGAACATGTACAAAAAGAACTAAACCAGAAAGCAATCTATGGGATCTTTAGGACTGCCAGAGTGTTCCAGATAATAAATATTCAGCGTTCAAAAGAGGAAGAGATCACTTCTAGTCAGAGTAATTCAGGAAGGAGGTGGCATTTGAGCCGAGGCCAGAAGAATGGGTAGGATTTCAGGAGACTGAAATCAAGCGAGGAGGGCATTCCAGGTTGGGGGTGGCAGGCGGGGCAAAGCAAAGGAAGGAAGGGTCCACCAAAGTTAGAGATGTGCCCCTGAGGGCTGCCCCCCTCCATCAGAAACAAGAGGTGAAAAGAAAGCACCTTCAAAGTCCAGATTTGTGGCTCCCATTGCTAGTGCCTACAGTCAGTGTCATTCAAACTCATCCCACAGATCACGGAGCAGCTCGCCCAAGCTAGGGTCTTCCAACTGCAGCAGCTTTGCCTCTCCTGTACTCATTACATGGGTAACCCATGAAGTCCACCTTAATGCACAATCAATAAAGCCTAATGAAATAGGATGTCATATTACAGGGCTCTTTTGTCACATTCAGACATAATCTAATTAGATTTCCACTGTCTTTTCCGTGCTGACCAGCTCCTTGTTGAATGTTTCTCTTTTACCATACAGGGCTCATGTGAGAAGATCAGGTTCCCTCACTGACCTTTAACCTGTAACCTCATTGAGACCGAGCAGAAGATGCCAATCAAAGTTACTTATAGTTCAGGGCCTCTTTTCTGGCAAGCGACATAGAAGATAGAAAGCCTCAGGACCCAGCCACACAGATCATCTGCCAAAAAAAGAGAATATCTTTATAGAGTGTGTTCTATCATGCCAAGGAGCAAGAGTCAGAGTGGGAATGGACCCAAACGGGTAGATATGGCCTGGAAGGGAGTTGTAGACTTAGGTCACCTCAGTGCTCGGAGGAGAAAGCTATACTAAGGTCACCCACAGTGCTCGGGGGAGAAAGATATTCTATTTATTGAGAAGTAGACATGGAATAGGAGTTGATAATTATAGTTAGGAATTGGGAATCAAGATTACTACTAGATCCTCTTCAACTCCTGCTCCTTATTTTGTGCCTCAGTTTCTTCCTTTGTGGGCAAATTTCATCATCTCTCTCTACATAGACCCTGGAAAGGAAAGAGCTTGTCTCTATTAAATATTATCGAGTGGTCACAAGGCAGACGATTTAATGGCATAATCCTTTCCTAGAGTCAAATAGACAAAAAGAACAATAATTTATTGAAACAGTTTGTGTTCAGCATTGCAATAAAAGGACCAAAATGGCCTCTCTTCACAGTACTTACGATCTAGTTGGGACTATATGAAGGTACGACAAATGAGATAAGGCAATATATAATTAAGGACTACATTTTTTGGTACAGATTGAAAGTACTGTAGGAATTCTAAAATGAGAGAAATGGAGAGGTGAACCGGTCAAAGTAGACTTCACGAAGAAGGTGAGACTTGAACCAGGCCTTGAAGGGTGGAAAGGATGGAAGGATGAAGGCAAAGAATGAACATTCCAAACAGAGGACCCAGCATTTGCAAAGGCACAAAGGTATGAAGCAGAGAGGAGCCCAGAATGGAGTTTTTTTTTTGATCATAGCATGAATTGACACTAAACTGAGACAGTGGGCCTGGAAATGGGAAGTTTTGAAAGTTTTTCAGCAAGGAAGAGGCAAAATAAAAAGATAATTTGGCCTTCATCACCATCAACTAGTCCCACCCCCCAAAATAAAACAAAAACAAAAACAAAACCCTCCACTGATTAGACCAGTATGGCTTCTCGGTAGAAGCAGATTTCAAGCAACAATTCAATTCAACAATCATTTATTCAAAACCTAAACTATAGAAATCACAATTCTGGTTGCTAGGGGAGATAGAAAGTTGAGATAAGGAATGATCTTTCCTCTTTGTCTTTAAGTAATTTATAGTTTGAAAAAATATACGATAATAGAAGTAAATTCAAAATAATACAGAAGGACAAAACAATAACACATTTTTATACTACTTTATAGCAAAGAACTTTTCTTACAACAATCCTGTGAGTTAGGGAATTCAGATGTCATTAACCACATCTTTCAGATGTAGAAACTAAAGTTCAAAAAGCCTGAGATCACACTTGTAAGTGGCAGACCTTAAATTTGAACCCGGTATCAGGAGACTCTCAATCCAGAGGGCTGGACACTGCCTTACATTGCTTCTATTTGCTTTCATATAAATCAGATGTGAGCAAAGTATGACTTTGGACAATGTAAAAGGTCATTACCACCTGGGAGAATCAAGGAAAGCATCCTGGAGGAGGTGGCATTTGAGTTGGCCTTTATAGGATGCATGGTAATTCAGCAAAGTAGGGAAGAAAAATATTCTTAGACATAAATGTTCTAACAAAGCACCAGGCAGCACAGCTAGGCAAACTATCAAAGGTTAAGGAAACTATGGCACTGTTGAGAATATAACCAGGAATAGAAAAGAAAGAATGCAGGTCAGTCAAAAGAATGGGCAAAAGATTGGGAAACTGAAGGGATGTCCATTAATTGGAGAATGGCTAAACAAGTAATAGTTTATGATTGTGATGGAATACTACTGTATGGTAAGAAATGATGATTAATTTTTTTTTAACTCTTATCTTCCGTCTTAGAGTCAATACTATGTATTGGCTCCAAGGCAGAAGAGTGGTAAGGTAGGCAATGGGGGTCAAGTGACTTGCCCAGGGTCACACAGCTGGGAAGTGTCTGAGGCCAGATTTGAACCTAGGACCTCCCATCTCTAGGCCTGGCTCTCAATCCACTGAGCCACCCAGCTGCCCTTGAAGATTAATTTTTTTTTTAAACCCTTACCTTCTGTCTTGGAGTCAATACTGTGTATTGGCTCCAAGGCAGAAGAGTGGTAAGGGTAGGCAATGGGGGTCAAGTGACTTGCCCAGGGTCACACAACTGGGAAGTGTCTGAGGCCGGATTTGAACCTAGGACTTCCCATCTCTAGGCCTGGCTCTCAATCCACCCCAAGATTAATTTTTTAAACAAGGAAGGTCCTACATGAAATTATGAAAAGCAAAACAAACAGAATCAAGAGAACATTATATACAGCAACAGCAATATTGTTTGAAGAATAACTGTAAATGTCTACCTCCAGAGAAAGAACTGATAATTAGAAACATGCATGGCATGGTTTTATACATACATTCATATATGCGTATATATACATACATAAAGGAGTATATGTGTGTGTGTGTGTGTGTGTGTGTGTGTGTGTGTGTGTGTGTATATATAGCTATAGCTAGATAGTCAAATGATGCCTTCTTTAGGAGGGGGGGATACCTGGGAACTTTAATGTAACAAATAAATAAATAGATTTTTTTTAAAAAGAAAAATACTGGGTATTTAGATGCCCTAATAAACTACCTGTTTGACCTGGGACTCAGTTTTGCTACCAGTAAACTGAGAGAGACAGACTAGAGACTATAATATTTATAGTCCTCCTAAAAGCAAATTTACCACACTAAGGCAGGCCCTAAACCACTTAGAAAAACAGCTCAAGATAGAGCCAGAAACTGAGTCTTTACATCACTGTCCTTCTTTATAGCTGAACAGCTTTTGTTCACCTCATCCCCTAATCCCCCATCAGATCTCAAACCAGGACTTTCTGAGTAAAGATGTCCTCAGATAGAGTTGTTCACTCTCACTGCTGCCATTTCTGTAACCTCAAGAGGGTACCTGGAACTGAACACTCCCCTTAAGGACTTCACCAAAGCAGAGCCCCAGAAAGAGAATAAAAACTGTCTGGAAAATCTGAATAAAACAGAATGTCCAGGGAGGAAACACCTGACAGAACACGGAGCTCTCCAAACACAGGTCTCTGTGTCTTTTTTCCCTCTTGCTCCCTAAGATTTTCTAGCCCTGCTCTCCTCCTCACAGCATCCCTCTCCACCCCCTAATACACGTTCCCTCTCTCATTGCGTGAGAACGGCTACTGCCAAAGGATAGTCTTTGTGTGTCCTGCACTGTGGTGGGGATCCAGCACTCCAGCCCATGACTGCTGGGCTCTAAATTACACAATAAGTGGGTAATTTAATAAAGATATAATTACCTGGCATCAGACACTTGGCTCCAAGTTATTTTCCCACCCAGCACCAAGTGTTATTGTAGTGTCTCACTCTAAGCTGGGTAAGCACTGGTGCTAATTGTAGGACCTCAGGCAGCTACGGTGACCAGGGTTGGCTGAGGATGGCACTTCTGCACTGCATGACCCTCCCAACCCCAAGCAAAGTCTATGCCTCTGCCCACAGGAAAGGCCCAGAGACAGGTTTCTGGGACACCCCAACTATATGGCACTAAACAAAGGAAAAATGGTAGAGCTGAGAAATAAGCACTGATTGCTTCTGCTCTACCAGAGGAAATAAGGAATTCTGTTCTCTCTTTACATTTAGACAAGTACACTACCTAAAAGGGGGCATCAGGGTCTTCCATAAGGATGTCTGGATTTAAGAGTCTGAGGACCTAGGCTTGTGTTTCAGCTCGAACACTTACTACTGGTATAACATAAGATAAGTAGCTTAAGGGTAAGGAAAAGGAAAGAAGGGAAAGAAATAGGCACCTAGAGAACATAATTATTCCAGGCACTAAGTACTTTTTATAAAAATTATCTCACTTAATCCTTAACCTTTCTGAGTCTCAGTTTCCTCATCTGTAAAGTCAAGATGTTGGGCTTATGGTGCCTTCCAGCTCTCTATATGATTCTGTGACACCTAAAGTACAGGAAGATTCAAAATAGAGAAAAATTACTGAGAAGCAAATAGTAAAAAAATGTAGTTCCATCCATCCCACCTATGTAGTCTCCACTACATGGTTGATGGAGGCACATTTATAACTTCTATGGTCATGCAGACTAAGACCAGAGCAGTTAGCTCTTTGCAGAAAATGAGGCTGACTCTGACTCCCTCAGGAGGGAATAGATGTGGATTTGTGTCAAAAGAACAATGAGTTCCAAGAGTTGTCCAACTTCTGGGTAAAGAGAGAGGATCAAAAAGAGAAATGAAATCATTTTAACTCATATGAAGATTTCAACTAGGAAGAGAACAACATTTTCAGAAAATTAAAGGATTTAGCTAAGTTTAGACCTGGAAACCAAGGAAGAATAGTGAAAAAAAACCCACTAGACTTAGTCATGAGAAATCTGTGTCCAAACTTCATCTTTAACTAGAATTCTGAGTAGCTGCACGAACCTGGGCAAATCATTTAAACTCTCTGATTTTCCATCTCCTCATCTGTCAAATGGGCACAATAACAATACTTATTTGCATCCAGGTACCTCACAAGGTTGAGAAGAGCATGTTGTAAACCTTAAAATGATGAATTACTATTATTTTTGTCTCACAGAAAACTAGAATAAGCGGTCTTCTGGAACTCAATGAATTGGCCAGAAGCACCCAGAATGAGCGCAATGTGAAGCATTTGAGAATTCAAAGTTGTGTGCTATACCTGTAGATATTGTAATTGCTTAACTTGTAAATAGTTTGTTTTACAACTTCTTCCTTGCCTATAAACTCTCCAAGACTGACTGACAAGCCTGTGGCAGTCACAGTAACTTATAGGAAAAAGGAGAAATATGGAGATAGGGGTAAAGGGTGATTGCTTCTGAGGTTGTAGTCAGGCCCTTGGGACACAGCAGTGAAAGCAGGCAGCAAATAGCTAGCCAGCTATCATGCAGCCACAAGTGATATCCCATTTGGAAGTGTCCCAGGATGGAATTACACACTCTTTTTTATCAATGACAGGGGTTATACAAGAGAGAGAATGCTACATAAGACTGTGGAGAGGGAAGAGCCTTGCCCTTGGACTCAGAAGGCCTGGGTTCAGCCCTGACTCTGCGATTTGCTAGGTTATTGTCGTCCAATCATTTTTCAGTTGTGTCAGACTCTTTATGATGCCATTTGGGGATTTCTTCACAAAGATACTGGAATGAGTTGCCATTTCCTTTACCAGTTGATTTTATGGATGAGGAAACTGTGGCCGAAAGAGTTGCAACTTGCCCAGGGTCACATAATTAATAAGTGTCTGAGGTTGGATTTGAACTTAGAAAGATGAGTCTCCCTGACTCTAGGCTCAGAACTCTATCCACTACGCCACTTAGCTGCCTCACTACATATTATGGCCTTTGGCAAGTCATGTATTTGATTTTAGCCTCAGTTTTCATCTATAAACTAGGAATAATAAAACATTTTCACTACCTACTTTGCAGTGTCGTTGTGAGAATGGAAATAATATCCAAGAAAATGGTCTGTTAAATCATAAGACACCAAACAACTGCTATCCTTATTAGTATCATCATTATCACAAGACTGCTGGCATTAAAATGACAAGGATGAGCTTCAAATGATCCTAACCCACCCAAAAAAAGATGAAGTCTTGAGATCATGATGAAAGTCCTAAATTGGACAGATAAGATCAGCTATGAACTACACAGCTGTAATTTCACTGGTAGCAGAATAAATGAACCTCAGAAAGTGAGAGACCTGAAAGTCACTGTGGTCCAAGGTTTTAACACAAATCATTAATTCAGGGACTTTTATTCACTCTGTAGACATTTACTGACTACCTACTATGTGTGCAAACTGCACTGAGCACCATGAAGGATACAAAGAATTATTTATTACACATGGTCCTTGACATCAGGTAAGTTTAAGTAGAAGAGACAAGAGGCATGAATAGATACACATTAAAGGTGACTTAAAATACAAGTCTAGCAAGAATACAAGAGATGGGGGGCAGCTGGGTAGCTCAGTGGATTGAGAGTCAGGTCTAGAGAAGGGAGGTCCTAGGTTCAAATCTGGCCTCAGACACTTCCCAGCTATGTGACCCTGGGCAAGTCACTTGACCCCCATTGCCCACCCTTACCAATCTTCTACCTGGGAGCCAATACACAGAAGTTAAGGGTTTAAAAAAAAAAAGAATACAAGAGGTGCTTCTGCCAGATGAAAGGTATGAACAGTAAGTACTCTGGGTTAAGGGGAGGAAGAGATCACTGTGGGCAAGAGGAGTCAGATAAGGCTTCAGGGGGGATTTGGTACTTCTTGACAGCCTTTGTGTAAATGGAAATTTTGAACCTTGGACTTCATCCCCCATAAGTCCCTTAGTTTTCCCAAAATTCCCCTTAATCTCTCCTGTGTTCCACATTTGAGTGGTCACATTGTTTTATAGTCGACTGTAACTCCTTCCTCTCTCTTTGGTTCCTGGGAGTGAGCTGGTTAGTACCCTTTAGTTAGTCTCTTTTGTTAGTTTATTATTAATAAAATATTCATAAATATAATATTTCATATTTTGCATATTAATTTTAATCTCCACACCTTTAAAGGGTGTGGACAAACAGAAAGGAAGGAAAAGCTTGGTTTAGTATGAGTAAACAATGGAAACTCTCATGTGTGTTGATGTGATTTTTAGACTTTGAATTAGAAGGGGCATCATTTAATTTTAATCCCCTCATGTTAAGGATGAGGAAACCAAATTGTAGCATGCTACTCAAGGGTCATATGGTTAGTAAGCTTTAGTGAAGGGTTTAAGCCCAGGACTTCTGACCCCAGTTAGTCATGTCAGTCACTGTGCTAAATGCTGAGGTTGCAAAGAAAGGCAAAAAATCATTCCTGACCTCAAGGAGTTCAACATTTAATGGGGAAGATGACATATAAAACAACATATACAAACAGGATAAGTACAGGATCAACTGGAGAAAAATCAACGGAGAGAAGAAACTAGCATTAAGGAGTATCAGGAAAGATTTCTTGTAGAAGGTGGGATTTTATATGGGACTTGAAAGAAGCCAGGAAGATCAGGAGATGGAGATGAAGAGGAGAGTTCTGGAGACAAAAGACAACAAGTGAAAATGCCTGGAGTGGGGAGATCCAGTGTCATGTTTGAAGAATAATAAGGAAGCCAGCATCAATGGAATTCATAGTATGCTGGGGCAGAGTAAAGAGTAAGAACACTGGAAAGGTAGGTAAAGGCCAGATTAAGAAGAGCTTTAAATGCCAAACAGGATTTTATATTTGATTCTGGAAGTGAGAGGAAATCAGGAACTTATTGAGCAGCAAATTAGTGATGAAGGAGAGTTGTGACAAGGTCAGATCTGAGTTTTAGGAAGATCAATTTGAAAGCTGAGTGGAAGATAGACTTGAGTCAATAACAAATATGTTAACAGAATTATGATATACAAGAAAAGCAAAGAAATGCTCCACTTATATTAAGCCTCAGATGGAACCAACTTACCTCAGTATCAGTTTAAGAATTTTGTGTCTTAACAGAGATCAAGTTAAATTAAAGATAATCAGAGAAGACCTACCATGATTATTATCACATTAGAACTGATTAAGTCCACCTAGAGGGCTATAAAATTGTGCATGCCCTTTGACCCGGTAATATACAACTACTAGGTCTGTACCCCAAGGAGATCAAAGGGGAAAGGACCTATTTGAACAAAAAGATTTATAGGAGCTATTTTTATAGAGGCAAAGAACTGGAAATTAAAAGGTTGCCCAGCAATTAGGGAATGGCTAAACAAGTGAGGCGTATGATTGTCACAGAATACTCTCATGCTATAAGAAATGATAAACAGGAGTGTTTCAGAAAAATCTGGTAAGTCTTATATGAACTGATGCAAAGTGAAATGAACAGACCCAGGAGAACATCATACATAGTAACAGTAATGTTGTACGATGATTAACTATGAAAGACTCAGCTATTCTGATCAAGACTATGAAACAAGATAATTCCAAAAGATACATGATACACACTTTCCAACTCTAGAGAGAACTGATGAACTCTGAGCACAAACTAAAGCATAATTTTTATACTTTATTTTTCTTGTTTGTATGTGTGTATGTTTGCAACATGGTTAATATGGAAATATGTTTTGCATGACTTTGCATGTATAATTGAGATCATATTGCTTGCCTTCTCAAGGGATGGTAGAGGGCTGGAAAGGAGAAAATTTGAAACTCAGAATTTTAAAAAATGAATATTAAAAATGTTAATGTAATTTGGAAATTTTTAAAGATATTTTATTTTATTTTATTTTATTTTTTTTTTTATTTTAAACCCTTAACTTCTGTGTATTGACTTATAGGTGGAAGAGTGGTAAGGGTAGGCATTGGGGGTCAAGTGACTTGCCCAGGGTCACACAGCTGGGAAGTGTCTGAGGCCGGATTTGAACCTAGGACCTCCCGTCTCTAGGCCTGGCTCTCAATCCACTGAGCTACCCAGCTGCCCCGATATTTTATTTTTTTTAGAAATATTTTTCCATGGTTACATGATTCATGTTCTTTCCCTCTCTCCCAAACCCTCTCTTCTCCCTCCCCATAGCATTTCCACTGGGTTTTACATGTATCATTGATCAAGACCTATTTCCATATTATTGATAGTTGCACTAGGGTGATCATTTAGCATCTACATCCTAATTTGGAAATATTTAATGAAATAAATTTTAAAATATTTTTTATAAAGAATTGATTTTAAGCAAGTAAGAAGGAGATAGTATTATCTATCCTAGAGGAAGTTGAAGAGGAACATAATTATCTCCAGGTCCATGAAGAAAATCAATTCTATTCAACAAATATTTATTAAATGCCTATGACAGAGGAGAAGATGCCTGGAATAGGTGAAATAGTTCATTTCTTAAAGTCAGGAAGGCCTGAGTTCAGATTCAGCCTCTGCCACTCACAAGCTTGGTCGGTGATGGCAAACCTATGACACGGGACGCAGGGAGCCATTTTTGACGACATGTGGCCACATGCAGAGAAGTATGGGGCCGCATGTTGAGGATGAAACATTTATAGATGACAATTCTACCTATACTAATTTACCTATTTTGGTTTATTAAATACAGTTATATATTACAATTATACATTTTTGTTATTTAAACTATAAATATCACAAAATTATGGTGGTTTTTTTCCTCAAAGTGACACACCACTCAAGTTTATGTTCAGTTTTTTGGTGAATTTTGTCACACCAAGCTCAAAAGGTTGCCCATCACTGAGCTTGGTAAAGCTGGTCAAGTACCTTAACTTCAAAGTGCCTAAGGCAGTGTACTCTAAGCTTTATAGCTGTGGAGGGAATTTCCACATACAGAGCTTATTACACAGAAAAAATCATGGACCATTGAGTATGTATGAAGCACAATGCAGGGTGCAAGACATACAGCATAGTCTGTCCCCACACAAATAACTACAGAATAAATCAGAACGTAATAAATGTATAGGAAAGGTCATTAGAAGAAGGGCTATAATCATCGATTCGGAGCTTGAAGGAAACTTCAAGGTCATTAAGCCCACCTTCATTTTACAGATGAGGAAACTGAGGCCTATAGAAGTTAAATGACTTGCCCAGATTTACAAAGGCATTATTAAGTAGATAAGAAGGGATTCAAGCCTCCAAACACAGCATCCTGTCTACGACTACACTCCGGAGCCACTCTTTATAAATGAGCTATAGGGCTGAGTGTACACATTCAAAAATACTCACAGAGGCAAAAGTGCCAGAACTCCAATCTGCAAAAGTACTGCCCTCCCTCCCCAGACGCAAACCTAGCTGTGGCCAGTGAGGACCCGGCTACAGGCTGTGTATGGACTGAGGATGGGGCACTGATCCCAACAGGAGAGACACGTGTAAAAATACATCCTAGACTTATTCTAGGCTCCAAAGTGAAAGGATTTTCTAATGGTCCTAAGCATGTGAGCATACAGGGAAGCTGTCCCATTTGGGGGGGCAGGGAGAGATGGGAGAAGCAGGAGCCCAACAGAGGCTCCTTCTGCACAGACAAGCACCCCAGAAGCGGACACCTGCCTGCTTCTGTCTCAAGGTTACAGGTGGAAGGGATCCCCCACCCCACTCCTTCTCTCCATGTTCAACCCAAGAACGGGAAAGGTTTGACAACAGTTTTACCGGGAATACCAAGGACTGAAAGGGATGGGGGCTGAAGAGGTCTCCCCCCACCATCTCTCCCCTGGTCCAGCCTCCCTCCCCCCACACTCTGTGTGGCTGCCATTTCCCGGGTTTATTTCCATCCCACTGTTCCTATCAAAGCCCTAACAGCACATATTTTGTTAATTGTACAAACCTAATGGGGGAATGCATTGGCAAAAAAGGGTAATGACCATCAGACCAGCAATAAAACAAAATTAATGGCCCATAGGAAGAAATCATGTCCACTTAATCCCAGCTCTGAAACTCTAATAGAATAATGGAATACCGAAGGAGGGTTTTTTTCTTCTCTCTATGCAGATTGCTTACACCATGTTAATCACTTGCAAAGCAGGCCACATACCACTCCAGCTCACATGACCCTCCAGGGAAAGTAGCAGACCAGAAACATTTAGAGGAAGGCTCATTACCAGCATGCATTGCTAACCAACTACCCCGTTCCCTGGTGACACAGAGACAACGGATACAGGGTGTCACCAGCGCAGGTCCAGGGCCTATCTCTGAAAGTCCGGCTGAAAAGCTGCTTCATACAAGAAGACCTCCTTGATTCCTCCAAATGGTAATGATGCTTTCATTCTCTAACCTCATCTAGAGCCCTTCGAGCCTCTCCTGTGCCTGTTCCATTTTATTCTACCTTTATTTATGCGTCCTACCTTCCTTCTGGGGAGGGATTTCACGAGGAGAGGGACAATGTCTTTTGAGACGTGGCACAGACCAGCATGAGGTGGGGGTCAGAATACCAAAGTGTGAATTCTACTTCTGCCAGGTATGGCTTTCGTTAGACGAGCCTCTTCACTTTTATGGAACTTGGTTTCCTCATCTGTAAAATGGGAGATCATTATATTTGCTCTGCTTATCTGCTTACCTCACAAAGATGCCATGAGGATCCTTGTCATCATCCTCATCCTCACAACAGCTCCTATTTACATAGTGATTTCTATGTGCCAGTCACTGTGCTAAGCACTTTATAAACATTTAATCCTCACAGCAATCTGGGGAGGTAGGTGCTATTATTATCCCCGTTTCGTAATTGAGGAAACAGATAAATAGGTTAAAAAAAAAAAAGACGAGTATCTGAACCTAATTTGAACTCAGGTCTTCATGACTTTAGGCCCAGTACTCTAGCCACCACACCACCTAGCTACCTTTCCAAAGCTACCCTAACTAAATGTCTTTATAAACCTTAAGATGTCATAAAAACATAATTTATTATTATTAAGGTTTTAAAATTCATCCATTGCCTACATGCTCTGTACTCATTAGGGAGCTGATAAGTTTTTGCTAAAGTTCAAAGCACTTTCACATCTATTCTATCATTTGATTCTAAGATAGGGGGACTCAGTTTCTTATCTGTAAAATGAAGAGGTTGTACTTGGTGTTTAATATACTTTCTCATGAATATTGTTTAAAAAAAAACTAAAAAACAAAATCTGACCTAAAAAAGATCTTTCTACCCATGAGAGCAGGGGAAGAGAATCATAGAAAAAGAAGAGACAGAGAAAAGGAAAGGAAGTTGGAAGGAAGGAAGGAAGGAAAGAAGGAAGGAAGGAAGGAAGGAAGGAAGGAAGGAAGGAAGGAAGGAAGGAAGGAAAGAAGGAAGGAGGGAAGGAGG
>NC_058132.1:164693385-164782269 GCF_016433145.1 Gracilinanus agilis
GGAAGGAGGGAAGGAAGGAAGGAGGGAAGGAGGGAAGGAAGGAAGGAGGGAAGGAGGGAAGGAAGGAAGAAAAAAGGAAGGAGGGAAGGAAAGAAGGAAGGAAGAAAGGAGGAGGGAGGGAGGAAGGAAATGAAGGGAGAATAGGAGGGAAGGAAGCAGGGAGGGAGTGAGGAAGGAAAAGAAGGGAAGGAAGGAACAAAAGAGGAAGGGAGGGAGGGAAAGAGAGAGGGAAGGAAGGAAGGAAGAAGGGAAGAAAGAGTGTTGGGGAGAGAGGGGAAAAGGAGATTTTAAATATGATGTTGGTCTGAAAAAAAAGGAGGAATGATGAATAATCCTAGCAATTACCTGAGAAGTCTAATTTTCTTGCTTAGAAAAATAGATTTTTTTTCCTCTTGATATTCTAGTACTACTAAGGGGAATTGAATGAGTTAATTTATTAACTAATCAGGCCAGGCCAGCTTAATCATGTTCCTACCCCCTCCTCTCATCCCCCCTCCCCAATAGAGGAGACAAGCAGAGCTCCCTCCTCCTGTGAAGATTACAGAGCATGGAGAACAAGTGTGAAAGCGAAGGTGAGGGCCACCCTCTGCCTTCTTTCCCTCCCATGGACATTCCCAGGGAATAGCTTCCTTGCTCAACTCCCCTATAGATATCTATACTCCTTTCTGGTCTAATAATTTAATGTCACAGCAAATACAGCTCCTTCCCCTCCTCCCCTCTTTGTCATTCCATTTGGGAACAGAATGATCACAGGGGTCTCCTTAGCAGGAAAATGGCAAAATGCCTAGGTAACAAACTCCTCAACCTGGGCCTCAGGCCTTAGACTCATGATGGGTAGTGTCTAGTCTTTGAGTCCTCAGCCCCAAGGGCCTAAGAAGATTGCAAGAGTCTCTAAGAATGAGACAAGATCAGGGCCAGCTGACATTGGACCATAAGATCAGCAGGAGACCCCAGGCTTCCCCCCACCCTGAGATTTTCTCCTATCCTCTTAGTGATACCTATATTTCTATACTTCTAGTGACAGAGCTTCCTAGTAGGGGATATGGGGCCAGGTGAGTTTTGGAGGGAGGTAGGAGGGAATATCACAGAAGGACTCAGCAATACATAGTGGCAAGTTCCTATTAGGGTTGGAAGAAGAGCTTAATCCCAAGAGATCTGGGCCATATCACATTAGGATGGAACTAGTTTAAATGGCAAACAGGTGTTTTCCTGGAAATAGATGGGAAAATCTCGATAATTCACTGTCTGGTAGAAAAGAAAAGTGACAGTGACAAGGGACTGGTTGAGAAGGGGGTGGGGAG
The DNA here is from genome assembly GCF_016433145.1 of Gracilinanus agilis. Lineage (NCBI taxonomy): Eukaryota > Metazoa > Chordata > Mammalia > Didelphimorphia > Didelphidae > Gracilinanus > Gracilinanus agilis. The sequence continues at coordinate 164,694,687 of NC_058132.1, forward strand.
TAGGGGTAGGAATGGGGTGCATGGACAGGAGAGAAGAGGAAAGAGAACTGTATTCCACCAATCCAGCCTAGGGAAAGGTGAGACTAAGCAATAATTGATGCACAAAAACCTGAAGGTTTAACGGACATCCCCCTCCCCAAGCTCAATGTGATTCTAAACTATGACACGGCAACCATAATAGCCAATGCTATCTCCCTTCAGTTTTATCTTAAGTTGTAATGAAAGAATTACAGTGACACCGAAAACCAGAATCTCAGAGTTGGACAGCACCTAGGCTGCCATTTGACTTAACCTTTGCTTGAATAAGGGCCCTCTCTAAAATGTGCTTGACAAGGTGCCATCTGGCCTTTCCCTGAAGACCTGCAGTGGGGGTGGCACTTAGTATTCTAAGTTTCACTTTGGGAATATCAGGAATAGTAAGGAAGCTTTTCTTTACATCAAGCATGAATTTGCCTCTTTTGCAATTTCTAATCATTACCTCAAGTATCTCAAACAGACAAGTGACTCACCCAGCTTTATTCTGTCCTGGTCAGAAATTATCTCAAGTTCTTTATTTGTTTTTTTTCTGGGCACTACATTTTTAGGAAAGGAGGAGGAAGACTAGGTGTTATGTGGACAAGAGACTATGCCACATGTCTTGGTTGAGGGATTGGGGGTATTTGGCTTAGAGAATAGAGAATAGGAAGAGGCCAAAAAGGAGTGTAGTGCAGTATAGTGTAGTGTAGTAAAAAGCCATCACACTTGAATCAGAGAAGTGGGATTCAACTCTTGGCTCTACCATTTACAATCTTTGTGACCTTCGCCTTCATCTTCCTAGGAACTTCTCTGATCTCTCTGGGCCTCAACTTCCTCATCTGCAAAATTAGAAGCTTGAGCTAAATGATATTTAAAGTTCCTGTTAGCTATCTCTCAAATATATGGAAGATTGATGAAAGGACTTGATGAAAGATCAAGAATTTAGAACTTGAAAAATATATAAGAGATTACTTAACCCAGCCCCCTTATTTTACATCTGAGGAAAAGTGACCAGGGCAAGGCCATACCACTAATATGTAGCAGTCAGAATTCCAATTTACATCTTTGGACTCCAAGTACATTTTTTTCACCACTGTAGCAGAAGGCCCCCTCTCCACACCAGGGATTAAGCAAATTTTGGCTCAATATAAAGAAAACAATTCCCCAATAGAACTGTCCAACTATGGAAAGAATTTGCCTTGAAAGGTAGTAAGTAAGATTTGCTATTACTACAACCAAAGGCTTGGATGTCAAAGATGTCCTAGAGAGAATTCTAGTTCTAATGAGGTTACACTAGGTGACCACTGAGTCCCATTCCTATTCTAAAATTCTTTGAACCTTTGAACAATGACATTGAAGTCAAAAGATCTGAGTTCAGTTCCTAAATGTCACTTACTAGTTATATAATCTTAGAGTGATCATTTAATCTCTCTGTGAATGAGATAATTTTTACACTACCTCAGTGGAGGGAACACAAAAGGAGAAGCATGTATCCACCACAATAGGCTCTTAAGTCTATTGGATCCTTGGCAGCTACATGGTTCCTTTGGCAAGTCTTGGCACACTAAGCAAGAACAATGAATCTAGTCAATGCCCCCAGGTTCTAACTGACTCTGCCACGGACTCCTTTTATGGTCTTGGGCAAGTTCCTATTTCCTGAGCCTCAGTTTCCTCCTCTGTAAAATGAGGGCTGGGAGTTGGGCTATATAATAAGGAGCTTTGTTCTGCATCCTATGCCAGAAGCTCTCTGTGTCAGGAAGAAATCTCCCCACAAAAGGCACAAATTCACAGGTCGAGACTTTCCAGCTCCAGATCCTCAAAGATCATAAAATCTATTCTTCTTCATTTTTACAAAGGGGGAAACTGAGACCCAGGAAAGGTGAGGTATTCATCTCAGAGAAAGGATATGAAACAAAGTCCTCTGAACCCAGAGCCAATTACTTACCACCATGCTGTTGTCATCTCTATAGTGCTAGTCATGCAGCAAACCCTAATGTAATGTTGAGTTGAGTTGGCTAACTATGGTTTGACTCATGATCTTCTTTGCACCTCCAGCTGCCTCTCCCCTCTGGTTGGAGGCAGGCAAGAAACTCTTCCCAAGGCCTTCCTTTTGGAGGACACTCAGAACTTTCTAGAGAACTCTTAATTTTCCAGCAGTCATTTTGCTTGGGTTTGACCTCACAGAATATCAGGGTCCCCACAGCCACCCCTCCTACCCAAAATGGTCTTTCAGTTTCTTTTCATATATTGTCTTCTTCTTTTAGACTGTAAGCTCCAGGAAGACAGGGGCTGTCTGTCTTTTTCTTATTTGTATCCCCAGTATCTAGCATGGTGCTTAGGGCATGGCAGGCACTTAAATGTTTTGAACTAGTTTAGCACAGTGCTTGGCATATAGTAAAATCTATGACTTCATGTCAGAAAACTTAGGTTCAAATTCTACCTTACATTTCTCATTACCAATGTGACCTCAGTGTACTGATTTGTTTTTAAAACCTTTACCTTGTGTTTTGGAATTGATATCCATTCTAAGATAGAATTGCAATAAGGGCCAGGCAATTATGATTAAGTGATTTGCCCAGGGTCGCACAGCTGGGAAATGCCAGATTTGAACCCAACTCCATTCAACTCCAGGCCTGGTGTTCTATTCACTGTGCTATGTAGCTATCTTTGGTTCCTTGATTTGTAACTCAAGTTTCCTCATCTGTAAAAAGATTGAACTAGATGATTTCTAATGTCTCTTTTAGCTTCTAATTGAATCTTATGAAACTCAGTTTTCTGGCAAGTAGAAACTTGCTGAGCCTGCTTTTTGAGTCAGTTCTACTTTGGGTATGGATAATAGTAAGTGCTAATATTTTATAGCACTTTAAGGTTTACCAAGGAGCTCTACATATGTTGTCTCCTTTGGTCTTTACAACTCCATGAAATAGACAATCTCATTATTCCCCTTTCATACAGAGGAAAAGGACAAGGAATCTGAGAAAAGTTAAGTGACTCGTAAAATCACAGAACCAATAAGGGTCTGAGGTAGGCCACCTCAGGTCTTCCTGATTCTAAGTCCAGAACTCTATCCATTATGTTACCCCAAGTGCTACCAACTGCAAAAAAGAGCAGGGAATGAAGAGATTTTGGATGAAACACACAACTAACACTGTCTCCCAAATTCCACCAAAAAAGCAGTAAAAGGGCCTCATCATCCTAAGAAAAGAATGCACTGATAACCAAAGAAAGGAAAGAGGATTGAGAAAAAGAGAGCCAGGAAAACGGGACCTACAAAATTCTAGAAAAGATGAGATTGACTACTGGAAAACTAAGAACAAAATTCAGGGTACAACAGGATAGTAGTCTCTCTTCTGAGTGGAAATACTAGCTCATTTCCCCAAGTGATGAAAGATGACTTCCAGAGAAAGAACTGTCAGAGTCAGATGGATATGGATCAAAGCATACTATCTTTCACATCAGTGCATTTACAGTTTTATTTGGGGATTTTAGTTTTGTTTGAATGAGCTCTTACAACAGTGACTGATATGGAAGTGTTTTGTATAATAAAAGTAATTTTTTTAAAGGTGATTTTCTTGCAGTAACACTCAACTAGAGGAACTTGCAAAGGGAAATTGGATGTTCAAAGTAAAAGGCTTCTCTACTTGAAATAATAAAAAAAACAAACAAAAGAAAAGGTACCAACAGTAATAAAAAAATGATCAAGAACATTAAGTGAATGAAGACAAGCAGTAAGTCAACAAGCATTTATTAATTGCTTACTTTGTTGCAGGTACCCCATTAAGCTGGGGATATAAAGACAAAACCAGTCCCTGCCCTCAAGGAAAGTACACTTCAATGGAAGAAACAACAGGTGAATGACTATAGATACATACAAGAGATATACAAAGTTGTCAGGAAGGTCACTGGGGATATGGGCAATGAGGAAAGGTCTCGGGCAGAAGATAAGACTAGATAGGAGTCTTTTTTTCTAAACTCTTACCTTCTGTCTTAGAATGAATACTAAATATTGGTTCCAAGGCAGAAGAGTGGTAAGAGTTAGGCACTTGGGATAAGTGACTTGCCCAGGGTGGTCCAGCTAGGAAGTATCTACTGAGCTACCCTGATTTGTGTCTTTAAGGAACCCAGGGAATCTAAAAGAAGGGGAAAGAGCATTGTAAGCACAGAGCAGAACTAGTTCCAAGACTAGAGAGAAGAGACGGAGGGCCATGTTGCAGTGGACCACAGTTGCTATATAAATGCTTATTCCCTTCCTCTTCCCCATCAAGCTAATGGATATAGCATGATTAGATTCATGCTTTAGAAAAATCACAATGATAGCTAAGTAGAGAATGGACTAGAGTGAGGAGAGATTTGAGGCAAAGTGGCCATTTAGAAGGTTACTGCAGTCATCCAAAGAAATGGTGAGGGCTTGAACTATAGTTCTGGCTATTGCACTGGAGATGTTGTTCTTTAGTAATTTAGTTGAATCTGACTCTTTGTGGCCCAATGGACCATAGACATCACTGGGGTTTTCTTAGTAAAGATACTGGAGTGATTTGCCATTTCCTTCTCCAGTTATTCCAGTGAATCCTTTGTGAGGCAGTTGGAGGTTAAGTGACTGGTCCATCATTGCGGAATGGCTTAACAAGTTGTGTTATATAATTGTGATGGAATACTACTATACTATAAGAAATGAGAAACAGGATGCTTTCAGAGAAACTGGGGTACACTTACATGAACTGATGCAGAAGGAAATGAGCAGAATCAAAAGAACATTGTACACAGTAACAGCAATATTATATGATGATCAACTGTGAATGACTTAGCTATTCTCAGCAATACAATAATCTAAGATAGTTCCAAAGGATTCAAGATGAAAAATACTATCTACCTTCAGAGAAATAAATGATAGAGTTCTGAAGGAAGATTGAAGCATACATTTTTACTTTATTATTCTTGGGTCTTTTTTATCTGTTTTCTTTTGCAACATAGCCAATATGGAAATATTTTGCATGGCTGCATGTATATAATCTATATCAAATTGTTTGCTTTTTGAAGGAAGGTGGGAGGGAAAAGAATTTGGAACTCAAAAAAATTTTAAATGAATGTTAAAAAAATATTTTACATGGGATTGAGAAAAAATTTTGATAAAAAAACTAGAAGGCAAAAAGAAAATGGTAATGAGAGAGTAAAGACAGGGCAAAGTACTTTCTCTAGATGGGCCCTATTTGAGCCTATTCTTTCTGGGAAAAAATTTAAAAAGTTTTTTTGTACCCATTTATGGAGAGATCTAACAGGGAAAGAAATTCAATGAAGCTCCTACCTGGGCACCAGCTCAAGAGATAAGAACAGCAACTTCACCGGTGTATATAATTCCTTTATTTTAAAAGAGACTTCAGCTATGCAATTAAGATTAAGAATGCCACACCTACCACCTTCTCATCTTTGTACCCTCCCCTCACTTACTCATGCAAATATGTATGAAATAAAATAGGGCCACTAAGTCACAAAATTGCAAAGCTACCAGTTGAAGCACTGGATCTGGTAGTCGAAGACTTCAGTTCCAGTCTCAGCTCTAAAAATATGTAGTTTTATAACTTGGAACAAAGTTTTTACTTTCACTCAGTCTCAGTTTTCTCCTCTGCAAAATGAAGGTACTAATAATAATGAAAAATTTTACATTTATCCTGCCTGGTCAAGAAGATAGACCTAGGATCATCTAGTCTGACAAGATCATAGATTTAGATTAGAGTTGGAAGGGACCCTAAAGAATATCTAGTTAAATTATCATTTAACAAATGAGGAAACTAAGGTATATAGAAGTTAAGTGACTTGTCCTAGATCATTCAGCTATTGAGTAGGAGAACCCTCATTTGAACCTTTCCTGATTCCAAATGAATTCATTTGGCTCAGTATAAGAAGGAATTTCCTAAAAAATTGAAAATGGGTTGTCTTAGTAGATCATGCATTTCCTGTAGTTACAATCTTCAAATGAAGGCTATATCACTTGACCTGGGTAAAGGGGTAATGTTAGTCAGGGATTGGACTAGATGACAAATGTTTAAGGTTCCTCCTGATTTTATATATATATATATAATGAGTCTAAGATGGGCAGCTAGGTGGCACAGTGGCTACAGCACTGTCAGGAAGACCTCTTCTTGAGTTCAGATGTGGCCTCAGATACTGGCTAGCTATATGATCGTGGACAAGTGACTTAACTATGTTTTCTTCAGTTCTTCATTTGTAAAAAATTATCTGGAAATAGAAATGGCAGAACTCTAGTATCTTTGCCAAAAACAAGCAAACAAAAAAACAACCCAAAATGTAGTCAAGAAGAGTTGGACACAATTAAAACGACTGAGTAACAACAACAAAATTAAATCTAATATACATACTTCACAAAGTTATTGTGAAGATAGTTAAAAAGAGCCCTGCAAACTGCAAATCACTATGTAAATGTGAGTTGATATTTAATGTTCATCTTGTGAGGAGAAAATTTCCATAGCAGGAAAACCAAAGTTCCTATCCTTTCCTTTCCCCTTGGATGCATCCTTTCCCCTAGGACTCACTCTGCATGGTACCCTCTTCTCAGTCTCTTGTTAGCTCTTTTACAGCAGTGTTCACTTACTAAAGGATGAGGAAATTATTTCTATTGAACAAGTGCTGGGGGAAGTCTCATGGAAACGAAGCATCTCACTACCAACTTTGGTCCAAACCATAGCAGTTGTCCATCTTCACTAGATTTTTCCATTCCTGTCAACATATTCCCTTTATCACCCTATATTTCTTCTGCCTTTTGCAGCCAAACTCCTTTAAAAGGCTTATCTACCAATTATCTGATGAAGAAATCAAAGCCATGTGAAAAAAATGCTCTAAAATCACTACCAATTTAAATAAATGCAAACCAAAACATCCTAAGATATTTCACACCCATCAGACTGGCTAAAATGACAAAAGGGTAAAATGACAAATGTTGCTGAGGATATAGAAAAATGGGGACACTGTTGTTCACTGTTGGTGAAGCTATGAACTGTTCCAACCATTTTGGAGAGCATTTTGGAATTACACACAGTTATAAAACTGTGTATACCCTTAGACCCAGCAATAATTTTCCCAAGGAGATCAGGGAAAAAGAAAAGAACCTATATGTTCCAAAATATTTATAGCAGCTCTCTTTGTGATGGCAAAGAACTGAAAATTAGAGGATGCCCATCAATTGCAGAATGGCTAAACAAATTGTGGCATGATTGTGATGAGCAGACTAATTAAAAAAACTTGGAAAGAACTACACGGGATAATGAACAGTGAAATGAGTAGAACCAAAAGAACATCATGCACAGCTACAGAATTAATACTGGAAGAATAAATTGTGAATGCTACCTCCAGAGAGTGAACTGAAAAGTGAAAACACAAAAGAAAACACATGTCTGTCTCCTGGAGGATACCTTCTGTCATTTGGGGAGGCTGGAGAGGAGTGGAATACTTGTAGATAAATCCTACTAATTTTTTTTTAAAAAGAAGAGAATAAGAAATCCAAAAGGAAACACAGACAAGCAGGAAATCTTTGAAAGTTTTGTGTAGAATTAATTATGTAGTTAAGAAGAAAAGCAAATTAAGCATATAAGAGATTTGTGATTTCATTTATGTACAATCTTTTTTTGTATATGGAAATATTTGTTTTGTTAAATTTGAAAGAAAAAACTAAAAGAAAAAAGAGAAAACAATAATTGCCTTCACTTTCTCTCCTCTCACTTCTTAAGTCTACACAATCTGGCTTCTGACCTCATCATTCCATCAAAACTGCTTTCTCCAAAGTTATCAATTATCTTTTAATTGACAAATCCAATGGGCTTTTCTAGCTTCTCATTCTCCATGACCTCTTTGTAGCCTTTTACACTGTTGATCGATCACCCTCTTCTTGATAGTCTCTTCTCTCTCAGTTTTCTAAATGCTACTTTTTCCTGATTCTTCTCCTGCCTATTGGATTGCTCCCTCTGAATTACCTTGCTAAGTCTTCATTCCTCTAACCATAGGTTTCCTACAGGGTTCTATCCTGAGACCTCTTCTCTTTTCCCTCTATTCTACTTCACTTAATGATATCATTGGCTCCCATGGATTTAACTACTATCTCTATGCTGATGATTCTCAAATCTACATTTATTGCCCTAACCCTTCTGTTGACTTCCAGTCTCACATTTCTAATTGCCACCTTCTCCACTTCCAAACTTCTCTATTACTATTGAGGGCACCATCATCCTCCCAGTCCTCCAAGCTTGCCCAGGTAGTAGTCTTGACTCCTTGCTGTCTCTTACGACTCCCTGCCCTCTCCCCCACCATCTTGTTGCAACATCTCTTGAATCCTTTGATACTGCTAACACCCTGGGCTCCATGTTGGTGAACCTATGGCACATGTGTTGAAGGGGACTATTCCCCTCCCTCTCTTCACGAATGCCTAAGGACATTTCTCACTTCACTCACCCTTCTGCCCAGCAGCCCAATGGGAGCACTTCCTCCCTCCCCTGTCTGGGGTAAAGTGAAGGGGCTCACATGCTGTGTGAGGGTTGCTGTTTAGGGACTTAGCTTCTAAATGGCTCACCATCACTGCAAGATAGAGGTCCCCATCATTTCATGCTTAGCTTGTTGCAACAGGCTACTTGTCACAAGTCTCTTCCTACTCTAACCCATCATCCATTCAGCCATCAAAGCAATTTTCCTAAGGGGAGGTCTAGCCATATACTTTTTCTTCTTTCCTCCCCTGTACTGCCACCCCCACCCCTGCCCCCACTTAATAAACTGCAGTGGTTCCCAATCCACCTCTTGTTTAAAAAAAATCCTGTTTAGCATTCAAAGTCCTTTATAACATCCCCCCCCCACATACATATACTTTTCCATTCTTCTGTGATTATCCAGTGATAATGGCCTCCTGCCATACTTTGAACTGAACAATCATTCAGCTCTGGACATCTCTCACTGTCACTTATGCCTGGAATGCTCTCCTTCCTCATTTATAACTACTGCAATCTATCCACTTCCTACATTTCTACCTCCCTTGAGTCCCAACTAAAAATCTCATCTTCTAAAGGAAGCTTTTCCCAACCCCTCTGATTCTAGTGGCTTCTCTCTTTTAATTACTTCCTATTTATCCTGTATATATTTGTTTGCTTGTTGTCTCTCTCACTGGATTGTGAACTCCTTGAGGGCAAAGATTAACTTTTGCCTTTCTGTATCTTAGGCTGTGTCTGGCACATAATAGGTGATTATTAAATGTTTACTGACTGACTGATGTCACATTGATTGCTCCTGGAGGACCTTGGCCTTGCCTAGTAGAGTGGAGCAACCTAAAAGATCTGAATTCAAATTCTGACCCTGCCAGAAACTAGTTGTATAACCTCAGGTCACTTAACCCCTCTGAAACTGAATTTTCTCTTCTATAAAAGGAAATAAAAACTTTTGTCATTTCCTTTACAAGGTGGTTGGTAGGATAAATATTAAAAAGTCTAAACCATAAATTTTGATGGCAGCCATTAAAGACAGGCCAAGACATTAGCTCCTTCTATCTTTTTTTAGATACTTAGATACTCTGCTTAGATACCAATAGAAACTATTGGGTATCTTCCCTCTATATGAGAGATTGAAAGTCCCCAACGCCAATCAACCAATCACCATATCTAGTGAGCAGACCAGTTTCGAAAATGTTAGAATGTTTCCAATTCATTATTTCCTGATGTGCCTCCCCAAACTGATCTTGTATATTGTTTCATAAATAACTTAATAGGGATACAGCTTGTTTAACTGAGGCTAGGCAGATGTGCACAGTGCGGGATGATTAGGAGGAAATTTGGCTACATTGAATGAGCCTGTAATACTGATTCTCCATGGAGGGGCAGCTTATCAGAGAGGCTGGGACTCTGCTGGTGTCCCCACCTGGATCCCTAGATCACAGCAGGATCCTAAATAGCATTTGTTTCCAATGGCTTTTAACCACTAATTCTGCCCCAGAGTATAACACCAATCTGAGAATAAACGGTCTAGGAAAACAGCAGAATTTCTAAAATAGCCCCAATTCTTCCACAAAACAGCAATGACTTCTAGGGATGCACACCACATCTGTAGGGACCCAAGAATGATGCCAGTGTGGAATTCTGCCTACTTCCTCCAGCTCCAGCTTTGCACCAGACAAACTTAAGACTAGACAAACTAAAGTCCATTATTATTCAGAGCAATTTCTGCACACACCCCCACCCCAGATTGTTACCTATTTCTTTCCAGATGTTGCGGCCACAAATGCTCAGATCCAGAACAAAGAAGGCAAACCAATGGCAGAGACTGATCTTTGCCAGGAAGCATCTTGGAAGATAGATGGACAAGCCGTATCTGATTACAACATCCAAAGGAACCCACTCTGTACTGAGTTCTTCATCTCAGGGGTGGGATGCAGATTTTCAGAACACTTTGATGTAAGAATATCACCTTTGATTTAACTTCAGGCTTAGGTTGCATTAAGAAAGGCATAGTATACAGAAGGAGGGAGATGACTCTGCCTATGGTCAAATCCATCTGTAGTTCTGTATTTATTTTTCTCACAAGGTCACTGACCTCTTGGTGAGGTCCAGCAGAGAACTAGTTGAAGCTATGGAAGACCTTTAGACTAGAAGAGAAGAATTAGGGAGGACACGGTTGCTGTCTTCAGATAGATGAAGGGCTGGCATGTAAAAGAGGAATTAGTCTTCTTCTGCCTGGCACTAACAAGACATAACTGGAAGAAATGAACAGATGCTATGAAAATTCTATAAGCAAACACTTTCTGTGAATCAGAACTGTCCAAAAGTGAATGGAGAACCCCTAAAAGTGATGAGTTCCCTGTTAATGAATGTCTTTATTTTTTTAAAAAGCCCTTACCTTCTGCCTTAGAATCGATACTGTGAATTGTTCTAAGGCAAAAGAGTGGTAAGGGCTAGGCAATGGGGATTAAGTGACTTGCCTGGGGTCACACAGCTAGGAAGTGTCTGAGGCCAGTTTTGAACCCAGGACCTTCTGTCTCTAGGCCTGGCTTTCAATTCACTGAGCCACCTAGCTGACCCCTATTGAATGTATTTAAAGAGAGGCTAGAGACTCAGAGCTGTAGAGAGATTCTTATGCAGCTTGTGGTCCAGATTAGATGACCTATAAGACCCCTTCTAGCTCTCAAATTCTGTTATTCTATGAAGTGGACCCATGTAAAACTACTGAGAATATCAAGGTCCAAATCCAAGACAAGGTAAATGAGTCTTGCAATCTGTATCCAAAAAGAATCCACCCTTTAGTTGGTCCTGTCCATGAGGACAAGATGTCTGGATTTCCTCTGCTCTCTTTAAAGCTTTCGGTAATTTCACTGCATCTTTTAATAAAAATACAATGATTGTATTACTCATCCCCAAGCATCTGCTGACAAAGATGAGCCTCTTCATTTCTCAAACGGAATTATTAAAAGCCACAGAAAGAATAGACTTGCCCTGGAATCCTAGTGAATGCTCCACTATGACCAAAAAAGCTTAAGGAAGGAACTATGACAACCATCAAGAGAAAGGATTAGGGTTACTTCACACTTCAGCTTCTGGCAGGCTATAAGTAGAATGCATCCTCCGAGAAGTCAAGGGGGAAACTGAGATCATTGCTTATTGGTAGATGGGGTTGTTTTCATTTATACTAGAATGAAGCCAATTGTACCAAGTGTTCTCAAGGAAACTGATGAATAAAATGACAACTAATAATAGGCATTCCTCATTTAATTAAATTAACTTATGATGCTGAGCCATTATATTGAATATGGTTATCAAAATATTTTAAAAGTTCATAGACACCAGGGTAAAAACCCTTGTACTAAATAATCTCTGAAGTCCCTTCTTGTTCAAAAAATTCTAGGATTTTAGATAATCTCATCTAAGTAGCTAACCTCAACCTTTAAGATAAAGCTTTCCCTAACCCAAGAAACTTTCCCAGACTTGACTCAACAAACTCAATACGTTTTTACATAGTTTGTTAACACAATAAAACCTCACCTTTCTAGAGAGCTACTGATATATAACTATTATATAAGTGGGGGTGGGAGGGCACCACTTCAAATCTGCCCAAAGAGATCTCAGTCCAAACACTAAAGTTTAAGGAGATCCCTTCAGGCCCCCTTTCTGGGAAGGTATTTAGCATATTAGAAAAGAGAGCAGAACTAGAATGAATTTGAATCATCCCTCAGATGTCTTATGACCCTGAGTAAATCATTTGATCTCTCTGTGCCTCGGTTTCCTCATCTATAAAAAGGGAATAGTAGTATTTCCCTCATGTGAATGTTGTGAGGAATAAATCAAATGAGATGCACAAATCACTTTGCAAACCATAATCATTGAGTTATTATTTAAATGTTAGCTATTATTTATCTATTCCCACTTTTCTGAAAAGCTTAACAAGCTTAGTAATATGATATCCAAACCCAGAACAGACTAGAAGCAACAAATGAGATGTGAAAATAGTAAGTCCACTCTAGTCAGATGACTATATATATTTAAATGACAAGTAATATGCTCATAATATGGAAGGACACAGAAAAACAAAACACATGAAAGAACTATTAAAAACCCTACAGTCTTCTTTTAACATAGAGACAAATAGCACTATGTACCTCCAAAGGCTTTATGGGATGTATGTATTACTGTGTAACATAACTGATATTCTTAATAATGACCCTGAGTCACCAAGAAAAAATTAAATTATTTTTAACCTTCTCTCCTAGAGAAGATGGCCAGATTAATCTTCCTTAGGAATAGACCTGATTATGTCATTTATACATTCAAAACTTTTAGATGTTTCCCTATTTACAGTATAAAGTTGAAACTCTTTAAACTTAGCATTCAAAGTCCTTCACAATCTGGCATCACTCTTTAGCCTCTATGCCTTTACTAACTGCTCCTTATGCCAGTAATGTTCTTTCTAACCCATATCTATTAAAATCTCACACATTCAGGTCAAATGCCAACTCTAATCAGAAATCTTCCTATCATCCCTGCTCATTCTCACCATGTCCCAACCCCTCCCCAAGTCAGAATATTTTTTCCCTCTTAGACCTCGCTTTAAAATTTCTTTTATATCTCATACTTACCACAGATAAATCAAATCAATTAATCAGAGGAAGAACTACAGGAGTGGAAACACAGAAGAAAAACAACTGCTTGAACACTTGGGTTGATGAGGACATGATTGGGGATGTAGACCCGAAAATACCACACCAATGTAACTATCAATAATATGTAAATAAGTCTTGACTGACCACACATGTTAAAACCAGTGGAAATGCGAGTTAGCTAAGCTACGGCGGGGAGGGAGGGTTGAGGCGGTGAAGGGTAAAGAAAAAACATGAATTATGGAATTATGTAACTATGGAAAATTTTTCTAAAAATAAAAAATTATTTAAAAATTTAAAAAAAGTTAGATAAATTACAAAATGTACAATAAATAATTCTGATTACATTAAATTAAAAAGGTTTTGTACATACAAAACAAATGCAACCAAAATTAGAAGGGAAGCAACAAACTGGGGAAAAAATCTTTATAATTAAAACCTCTGACAAAGATCTAATTACTTAAATGTATGAGGAACTAAATCAAATGTACAAAAAAATCAGACCATTCCGCAAGTGATAAATGGGCAAGGAACATGAATAGGCAATTTTCAGATAAAGAAATCAAAACCATCAATAAACACATGTAAAAGTGCTCTAAATCTCTAATAATTAGAGAAATGCAAATCAAAACAATTCTGAGGTACCACCTCACACCTAGCAGATTGACTAAAATGACAGCAGGTGAGAGTAATGAATGTTGGAGGGGATGTGGCAAAATTGGGACATTAATGCATTGCTGGTGAAGTTGTGAATTGATCCAACCATTCTGGATGGCAATTTGGAACTATGCCCAAAGAGTGCTAAAAGATTGTCTGCCCTTTGATCTGCTGGGTTTATACCCCAAATAGATCATAAGGAAAAAGACATGTACAAAAATATTTATAGCTGCATTCTTTGTGGTGGCAAAAAACTAGAAAATGAGGGGATGCCTTTCAATTGGGGAATGGCTGAACAAATTGTGGTATCTGATGGTGATGGAATACTATTGTGCTCAAAGGAATAATGAATTGGAGGAATCCCAGGTGAACTGGAATGACCTCCAGGAATTGATGCATTGTGAAAAAAGCAGAACTAGAACATTATACACAGAGACAGATACACTGTGGTAAAATCAAATGTAATGGACTTCTCTACTAGCAACAATGCAATGATCCAGGACAGCTATAAGGGACCTATGAGAAAGAATGCTATTCATATTTAGAGGAAGAACTATAGGAGTAGAAACAGAAGAAAAACAACTGCCTGATCACATGAGTTAATGGGGATATAATTAGGGATATTGACTCAAAATTAGCACCCTAGCACAAATATCAATAATATGGAAATAGGTCTTGATCAATGACACATGTAAAACCCAGTGGAATTGTGCATCAGCTATGGGAGGGGGCGGGAGGAGGGGAGGGATAGAACATGAATTATGTAACCATGGGAAAATGTTCTAAATTAATTAATTAAATAAAATACAGTATTAAAAAAAAAAAGAACTAGCCTTTACTGTGCCAAGAATGAAATAGCTCCTGCTCCCAAGAATCTTGGATTCTATCAGAGGATATATAGTATGTACACAAACAGGTAGATATAAAATTACATGGTAATTTGTGGAAGGGACAGGCCCTAGTGGCTAGAGGGATCTGGCTTCATGAAAAGTGTCTTTGAATAGTTTTGAAGGACATAAAGGTATTCTAAGAGGTTGAGATGATAGTGATGCTGGATTACCTTACAGGCACTGAGAACGACCCAGTACAAAGGAAAGGAGATGGGAGTATTGGAATGTTGTGAGTGACAAACAGCCAAAGCCAGTTGGGTAGACTGTAGAATATGAAAAGTTTAAAACTACATGAGGTTTATAACCTCATTCCACCCCATCCAGATTCCACCCCACTCTATCATTTATTTTCAATCTCTCCCTCCACTCGTTCCTTCTCTACTACCTTCAAACATGCCTGTGTGCCTCCAATCCTGAAAAAACTCTCACTAGATCCTCCTATCCCTTCTTAGCTAAACACCTCAAAAAAGCCATCTACAATAGGTGCCACAACTTTTTCTCTCTGAACTCCTTTAAATCCAGCTTTTGACCATAACATCCCTCCTAAACTACTCTCCAAAGTTACCTATTATCTCTTAGTTGCCAAATACAATGGCCCATGCTCCTAGACCTCTCCTAGCTTTTGAGGGTGTTGATTGACTCCTTGACGCTGCACTCTTCACTAGAGATTTCCCAGGAACCCCTCTCTCCTGGTTCTCTTACCTTTCTTCATCATTTGCTGGATCTCCACCCAGATCATGTGCTCTGCCCCATAGCTTAGAACTGTAGGTGTCCCTGGGATCTATTCTGGGCCCTTTTCTCTTCTCCCTCTATACTAACTACTCCAACTCAGTGATCTCATCAGCTCCTAGGGATTCAATGGTTATCTATTTCTATGAGGATGGTTCTCCAAGTGCTAACTTCTCTGATGACTTCCATTCTCCAACTGTCTTATCAAGACATACCAAAATGAATGTCCAGTAGACATCTTAAACTAAACATGTCCAAAATTTAAGTCATTATCTTTCCCCCTATATCCACTCTATTTTCCTACCTTTCTATTACTGCTGAGGGTGACACCATCTTTGAGGTCCTTCAGGTTCACACCCTAGGCATCATCCTGCACTCTTCACTATATCTTACCCCCCATTATCCAAGCTCCTCCTCCTCTTTTGATTTCACCTTTGCAACATCTCTCGAATACAGCCCCCTTCTCTCTTCTTGACAATGTCACCACTCTGGTTCAGGACCTCTTCACCACATCTGAATTACTAACAATAACCTGATGGTGGGTTTGACTGCTTCAAGTCCCTCTCTACTTCAGTTCATATTCTCTTCAGCCTCCAAAGTTATTTTCCTAAAGTGCAGATCAAGTCAATTCACTCTCCTACTCAATAAACTCTGGTGGCTCCCTATTGCTTCCAGGAGCAAATACAAAATGTTCTGTTTGGCATTCAAAATCCTTTATAACCCAGCCCCCTCCTGCCTTTCTAGTCTTCTAATTCTTTATTCCCTAGAATATACTCCTTGGTCCAGTGACATTGGTTCCTACTTGTTACCAAGAACAAATCCACTAGAGTTTCTCAGCTCTGTGCATTTTCTTACTGTCCCCTATACCTAACATGCTCTCCCTCCTCCATTCCAAGACTACTGACTTCCCTGACTCCCTTTAAGTCCCAACCAAAATCTCATCTTTTACAGGAAGTCCTTCATAACTCCTCTGAATTCTAGTGCCTTCCCTCTGCTAATTATTTCCTATTTCACCATTATATATTTTGCTTTGTTTGCATGATGTCTCCCCCATTAAACTATAAACTTTTTGAATTCAGAAACGTTGCCTCTTTCTGTATTTCTAGTGCTTGGGCACATAGTAGGCACTAATAAATGTTGCTTTGCAAATTGATTTCTATCCTTTTATGGTTTCTCTTGTGTTCATCTTCCCATTAAAAACTTCTAATACTCTGGATTCCTGAACGGTGACAGATCAAGCTTTCAACCATATTTGGCTAGGATCTGGAGCCTCCACTTCAGGCCACTTCCAAACCTCTAACCCCACTCCACCCTACACTACTTTGGGATCCCCATTATGTGACATCTTTCCTCCCCAGATCTTACTATTAGAGAGTAGAAACTATCTTACTTGTAAGGATTTGTATTCTTAGCACTTAACAAATACAAATGCCTGGCACATAGAAAGTGCCTAACAAATGTCTTATTAATCATTCATTTAAGGAGTTGCCAAGACTAGGTGAGTGTCCTCAGTTCCTTCTGTTCCACCCCACTCCACTTAGCACCTGATATAGTCACTCAAGATTTACTGAATGACAGCTGTTTCCAAGGCATAAAGATCATTGGACTTGGAAGTCACAAAATATGAATTCAAAGCTCAGTTCTATATGATGCCATTTAAATGAATTTAGCAAATCTCTTAATCCTGTGGGGTATCAGTTTCCTCATCTGAAATTGTCAAAAATAATTCTCATTACCACATATCTCTATTTGACTAGATATAGTCAGGTGGTGTAAGGAAAGTCATTGGCAGCCTGAAAATCACATCTAAACAGAAGTTATTAGAAAGTCTCCCAGGACCTGCAAAATATTCATGAACCTCTACTTAGCCATTTTCTCAAATATAAGTTCCAGTCCCAGAAAAACTCACAGCAATTGTGCTATGGGGTCAGGAAGTGAAAAGGAAAAAGGTTCCATCATTAATTGAAGGGCTTACTTGCCCATAAGCCAGATTTCTTTCAGGCTCAGAGCGCCTTCCTTTTTATAGCAGCCAAGAAAAGAAAGGGTTTCCTGTAAAGGAATATCAATAATGATTGGCTCTCCTTCCCCATCCCCACCTCTCAGGCCCACATCCTAAAGAATTTTGTCTTTCATGCTTTGGTCACACCCAGCTCTTATCAAGTGACCCAACAGTAAAGACACAGAGAGACCCTTCCTTATAATTTCCATGCTGGGCTCAGAGGCCAAAGGGTCCGGGCAAGAGGTGGTATCATTATTTAAGTACAAGACATTTTTATCAAATCAAAGAGTAATATGTCATTCCTATTCTAAAGGAAGACTAAAGGTTAATAATTTATATATAACCAGATATATAATTTTTTTACAACCTCGAAACAAATTGCATACAAAGCTTATGTGACATTGGAGGGAATTTTGCCAGTGTTGCTCAGTGAAGCATAATTAAATATATGCAGCCCATAATAATAAGTTACTTAAACTCAGGGCACTAAATGATTTATTAATTGTCTTCTAATCCTTTTCAGCTAAAACTAAAACTGAGAGTGCAGCCATATTTCATCAACTGTATCATAACATCCTGGGCACCCACAGCAGCCATTAGCGATCTGGCCCATTTCTTATACTGGCCTGCAGCACTACAGAAGGGACCAAGGCTGTGGCTGGAGACAGACACTACAGAATTAACTCTATACTGGCTGGTATCAGAAGGGCTCCTGCTGCACAAGCCTTCACCACTGTAACTCTCAAGTACACCTACCTCTGGCAAGCAGCAAGTTCACTTTGCCTACTTTGTGGGCAGATACCACTCAATTCCACACTTGCCAAACAGTCCCTGAACCATCCCTTCATTCTGACGGTATTTGTGGTATACCTCAAGACAAACTAGCTTGGGCCCTTCTCAGAAAGCAGGGGTAGGGGAAAAGGTCTCATAAGAATCAGAAAGCAGAGAAGGGAGATGGACTTACCCCAATCCAAAAAATATCTAATAGAAGACTACTATGTGCCAAACACAGTTAGCATAGTGGAAGATACAAAAGATATAGGAAAATCCAAAAATGAAAGACTCTCTGCATATGAGTTTATATTCTAGCAAGGTATACAACTAGATAAATTAAAAGATACTGTTAGCCAAGGAAGAATAGTAACAAAAAAAGACATTGGGGAAATAGAATACACAGAGTGGATGGTGGCAGAGAGCCTAGAAAACCAGTGGAGGTTAAGAGAGGGTCACACTTTCTAGAAAGGTCTTCTTCCAAACCAGAATAAAATTCAGAGTTGGAGTTGGTGATAAATGAATTGAATGAATTTGGAAAAGCAATTCTTTTCTTCTTTTTTCTTTTTAAAATTTAGAATATTTTTCCATGGTTACATGTTCATGATTTCACCACCACCACCACCCTCTTCCCTTCCCCCTCCTGGAGCCCACAAGCAGTTCTACTGGATTATACATGTATCATTGTTCAAAGCCTATTTCTATTTTATTCGTATTTGCGGTAGAGTTGACTTTTAACATCAAAACCCTAATCATATCCATATTGAGCTACATGATTGATCATATGTTTTCTGTATTTCTGCTCCCACAGTTCTTTCTCTGGATGTGGATAATGTTCTTTCTCCTAAGCTCCTCAGAATTGTCCTGGGCCATTGCATTGTTGCTAGTAGAGAAGTCCATTTCATTCGATTTTACCACAGTGTATCAGCCTCTGTGTATAAGGTTCTCCTGATTCTGCTCCCTTCACTCTGCATCAATTCCTGGAGGTCTTTCCAGTTCATATGGAATTCCTCCACTTCATCATACCTTTCATAGTAGTATTCCATCACCAGCATATACCACAATTTATTCAGCCATTCCCCAATCGATGGACACTCCCTCATTGAAAAAAGCAATTATTTAAGTTAGCAATAGTCTAAGCAATATGCTAAAAGTAGGATGCAAATATAAAAATCCCAACCCTAAAGAAGTTTACATTATAACCTCACTGTCCTGCCCCCCAATAGCCACAAAGTGGTGCTGGACTTAAGAGAGGTATTGGGGATGAATTGAAGGTGAATAGCATAAAGTTCCTTCTAGTATGGATGGTTATATTGAGTTATCAATAGTTCCAGTACAGAAAAGGGAGGGATGGATAAGGAAATACAAAATAACTAGAACAATGAGAAGAAAAACAACTTGGGGAAAGTAATATGAAATAAGTCAGAAAGAATAAATTAGAGCTAGAAGAACTTCCATTCTTGAGCAGGGGAGTGACTCAGTCAAAGAAAATATGACAGGCAAAATTGTTTTGTCGTGGTGGTTGATATTTGCCTCCTTGTAGGAAAGATGAGGCCTCTTTTGGTCTTTGCAAGGTGCTAGAAAGTTTTTCAAGCAACCAACAAGGCTACCTGTCTAAATGGGATAGGTCTGAGATTTAGAAAAACAGGAAGATTTTCCTACTCTATTCTTAAAGGACAAGAACCCACTCCTGGGGTTTTGATGAATAATCTGTACCATCTCTCTACTAGCCAGAACAGAAACTCTCCTTCCACCTTTAACAAATTAAAGGTCAAAGTTTAAAACCTAAGGATTTACTGAGCAAAAAAAAAATGTTGAGGTAAGAATTAGTTGTTTCAGAAATCTAGAAAATAAGTGATTAGAAGATTTTATAAAGGGAGAGGTCTACAGCTAAAATGACTCTTTAGGGTTTATTCTCTTGGTAAACTAGACCACACCAATTGCTCCTCCACACATTCTTTTACTCCCTACTATCCTCTATTAGCTAAAGCAAAGAAAAAACCAACACACACACACACACACACACACACACACACACACACACACACACACACACACACACACACTCTGTCAGCTCCATTTCCTAGTAGCAGATTCTCAATTCCCTACTCTGATAAACCCTAAATAAAGTCTTACAAAGTAGTTAAGTGGTGTCTTCTTAGATTCAGTGAACTATCAGATCTAACTTTTGCCCATTCCTCAGAGATTTTTCATTCAGGATTCAGATAGAGATAATGATTATTATTTTTTAATCTGAGAGATTAAGATCAATATGGGCACCGCTAGGAAGTAGACTCCTTCAAAACATTTTGTCTTTATATCTCCAGGACACAGAGGAGGTTATCAAGTAATCATCAAGTATTTTATTAAATGATTATTATAAGTTGGGCCTATGATAACTAGCTGAGAATGAAAGGCAAAACCAGTTGGGCCCACTAGAAGCTTACATTCTAATGGAAAAAATGTTCACATTATAATAAGCCCTTAAATGATAGTGGAGCTAAATTTGAATTAGCTCAAAGGGTACCATAAAAAAAAAAAAGAAAGAAAAGAAAAACTCTAGGGTTGCAGGGTGGGGATGAAATCTCTTTTCTCTTTTGCCAAAGTGGAATCATATCCTACAAATACAGCTTGAGACTGGATAAAGTCACTCATTTAAAGCAGGTTTCATTTCCTCATTAAGAAGGAACTCTTGCAAGTCAACTATAAACAATGAGCTGCAAAATGGTGTGGAGCAAAAATGTCAACCTCCTCAGTATGTGGCTTCTGTGTGTATTTCTCTCTCTCTCTCTCTCTCTCTCTCTCTCTCTCTCTCTCTCTCTCTCTCTTTCTCTCTCTCTCTCTCTCTCTCTCTCTCTCTCTCTCTCTCTCTCTCTCTCTCTCCCTCTCTCTCTCTCCCCTCCCCTGTCAATCTATCATATTTCTCTACATGTGTGTATATATATATGTACATATATATATGCATATATATAAATATTTGTGTTCCCATTTGCTAGGTTTGTATGTCTGTGCTTCTTGGGAGATGAGAAAAGGGAAAGCCCCTTTATCTATGCCCTCTGACAAATGAGAGAGAGATCAACAGATCAGTTTTTATTAAGAATATACTAAGTGCAGGGCATGGTGCTAAATACCTAGGCTACAAATACAAGCCACCTAGAAAGTCCTTGCCCTCAAGAAGTTTTACATTCTAAAGAAGAAGTCAAAAAAAAAAAAAAGAGAGAGAGAGAGAGAGAGAACTAGAAAGGGGACGGGCAGGTGCTGAAGATAATGGCAGCACAATTTGGAGAAGGCCAAACAGACACCATAGCCAGGAGCGACTGACCCTAAACTTGCCCCTTATTAAATCCCTCCACGGCTTAAAGCGGGAGACTCAAACCATTAATGGACTCCGAACAATGTTCCCCTTGTTGTTCGGCAAGACAGAGCTGGCCATGTGATATCAGTGTTATCATCTCTGTTATTAGCCCATGACTGACCCTGAAAAGCCTGTGCAATGGCCAGGGGGAGGGAAGAGGGAGGATGCAGGCCCATATTCCTAATTCGTTTAGGATTTCCCCTTCATGTCCTCCCAATGCCAGGCATGTGATTCTCCTGGAAGCCAAAGGGAAAGCTTGGGGGAAGGGCCTAGGATTCATCAGGCACCTCTGAATTCAAAGAAGTCCAGTGCTGAGGATAAAATGGCCCAGGGTATGGCACGGGTATGAGCACACCATCCAGATATACCATCTTCTGGGGGCATGAGAGAGGAGACACTCAGGGCCCCAGAGAAACTGAGCTGGCAGCCAGGCTCTGAGATGAAGGGGGAAGGAAGGGAACAGAAAAAGGATAGGCCCGTATCAGTTGCCCCCCTGCTCTGCCTCCTCTTTCTGGCTGTTTCATGAAGGACTAGTACAGCAGCTTCAGTTTACTCACCGAGCCCTGCAACTGTTTATGTGTAAAACTGCTGTATCCTGAGACAGCTGAAAGAAATCCTAGGAAAAAGCAATTTACCTTTATTCCAGTGGGGGGAAATGGGCACCCAGAGAGGAAGAGAAACTAGCCCAAGGTCACACAGCACTTCCAGATAAGAGGAATTAGAAATCCTAGCTCTGAAGTTCCAGTCCTCAACTTAATCCCTCTGACCACCAGCTGTTATGAAATTTTCTAAGCACTGTGAGAAGGCCCCAGTGATAAAGGATTTTTTTCTTCTGAATATGGCAGGAGAAGCCTGGCCTATGGGCCTTAGTCACTAAATGGAATTTTGGCCCTTTCCATTTAGATTCCCAGAAACATATCATCTTTGGCCATATTTAACATAAAAATGTTCTAGCCACAGGGTAAGGTTTTATTTACCTCTCTCTGTTCTCCAAACCCAGTCAGGATGCTGTAGCATCTGAAAATCAATGTGAAGGGAAGGAGAATGATTGAACAATTTTATATGAAAAGTCAGCTCCCATCCTATATCCAGAGAACCAAGTCACACTTGAACCTGAACCACTCTCTAACTTCTCTAAGGTTATTAATGACAAAAAACAGACAAGGTTACACAAGAGAGGCTGGGGTCTCACTAGCTGTCCCAACAGACTAATGCTCATAAAGCTTGATATTCTTACTATAATACATTCAAAGCACTTTTTTCCTATCACACCACTCTCCCTATTTCCTGGCAGTTAGGGAGGTATCATTATCCTCACTTTATGATGATCAACAGAGAAAATGATGGATATGACCAAGAAGCATAGCAGTTCAGTTGCAGGGTCAGGAAAAGCCCTAGGTCTTCTGACTCCCAGCCCAGGGCTCATTCCATCTACACCACCAGTGTGCCCTTTCTTTTCCTTTTCTTTTCGATCAGTTAGCCAGCCACTACCAAGCGAATTCTCCAACAATCTATTTGTATTGTTAGTAGGGAAAAATGTACAATCCTCTTGGATATTTAGACAATCCAACCACTCCGGAAGAAATAGCCTTTCTATTCCAGGATTTAGAAAGCTCGCCAATACAAGAAGAGAACCTCTCTAACAAAAGTTTGTTTTCATAGTTATTATATTTCCTTTGCCACTGCCACCATAGATTTCCCTTTGTCCAAGCCCACATTCAGAAGTCACCAGATCCGCAGCCCCTTGACCCTTAGAGGCCCTCAGGGATTTCCCGCCTTTATCATCCTCCCAATCCCACAAGCAGCCTGGTTCCCAGCTCAAAAGCCCTTTGAGACACTCTGGAATAAGTGAGAGGGCCCCTCTGAGAGGATAGAGAAGAGAGGTCTTCGTTCCCCATGTTGCACAGCTGCAGTGGGGTGGAGTCTTCCATATTAGGAAAGCTGGTGGGGTGAAGAGGTTCTCAAACACAATTTTGGTCTCTGCACATCACTCTAGAGGCTCTGGCAACCATGAAGAGTATTGTTAAGGATACAGTCTGAGCTTCTTGATATGAAGATGGGAACAAACTCTCACAGCATAGTAGAGGCTAATAAGGAAAGAATTCATAATGAAGTTTATCTTAGTGTGTCCCTTCTTCCCCTTTTCCTTTTCTCTTTTGGTACCCTTTTAATACAGCCAGCCTATCCACCTTCCCTGGAAGAACAGTGGGCTTATTCACCTAATAAGTCAGGCATTTAGTGTGGTATTTTCCTGAAGGCTATTTAGAGTTTAAAGGAATAATGGCAAGGCTGGACAATGCTCAAACCAAAGGAATACAACTCTAAAGAGAGAATTTTGGAAATCTTGGGGAAGCTGGGTTTGGAGAGGAGTAGCAATGACAGTGAGGGTAGATGGGGTAGGGTTGGAAAAACTTCAAATTAGGGTCAAAGGATCAAGACTAGGCGCAAATCTCATCTCAGTTTCTCATTACCCATATGATCTTGGTTTCCTCTTGCTTTTCCTCAGTTTCCTCTTCAGCAATGAAAACATTAAAACAGATGACTTAGAATCTCCATTCCAGAAGGGAACTCAAAGACTGTCCTATCCAATTGGCTCATTTTTACAGATGAGGAAACAGAGTCCCAGGGAAGTTAAATAAATTGTTCAAGGTCAAATAGTATGAATAGGAGACAATATTTGATCCCAGGTTCTCTTGACTGCAAGGTAATAAGGTGGTGCAGGGAAATAGAACCCTAGTCTTGGAATCAGAAAGACTACTGTCATAAGTTCAAATACAGCCTCAGACACTTAACAGCTGTGTGACCTTGGGCAAGTCACTTAACCCTATTTGCCTCCATTCTAGAGGGAGACAAATGGCAAACCTCTTCAGTATTTTTGCCAAGAAAACTCCAAAATGGGGATACAAAGATGGAAATGACTCAACAACAAAGTCTATCGACTCCAGGTCTCTCCACTGGGCCACAAGTTCTCTTCAAGCCCTAAACTATGATCCTATGAATTACATCTGGGGACAGTTACTGACACATAATCCTGTCCGGTGCTCCATTGATGAAACCTACAACAGAACCTCCTTCCCTCACCCTCAAAGCTGAGGCCTTAGCCACATTCATACATTAGAAGAAAAAAAATCAATCTGAGAACTCTCACTTCCACTTCATCTCTCAGGCCCTTGACTTTATTCTTTTCCATTTTCTCCTTTCCTTCAATTCCTGATTAAAAAAAAAAAGTGGCCTTAAGGAGGGACACTTGAATTCTTGATTCCATTCTTTCTCCCTTGCATCTCTCTCTCTCTCTCTCTCTCTCTCTCCTTCCATCTCTCCCTAACTACTTACTAGATCCTTTCCTGCTACCTATAAACACACCCAAATTGCCACCATCCTTAAAAAACCTTCTTTAGATTCCTATAGTCCATACCAACTACAGTCCTATATCTTACCTCTATTTCTTGGCCAAAGTCTTTGAAAAATCTGTCTACTCACTTGTTATCTCCACTGCTTTGCTTCAAACTCTTTTTTAACACCATCCTACCTTCCAACTTTATCACTCAAAACTATTCTCTTTCAAAGTCATCAGTGATCTTTTAATTGTCAAATCTAATTGTCTTGTCTCTAATTTCCTTCTTTTTGACTTTCCTCTTCATAGCTTTTGACACTGTTGAACTCACTCTCCTCCACAATATCCTCTCTTCTTTGGATTTTTATGACACTCCTTTCTCTTGGTTCTCCATTTACATATTTGACCCATCTATAGGCCCTTCTGCCTATTCAACATTTGTGTCTTCTTACCCCCTAATTGAGAAAGTCCTTGGCTCTCTTCTCTTTTCTCTTTACACTCTTTCAATTGGTGATCTCATTAATTTCCACTAGTTTAGTAATCATTTCATTTTTTCAATGGTTTTTCTCTTTATTTTTTGTTTTGTTTTAAGTAGAATTTATTCCCAGATATCTCAATACCCCCTTCTCCTCCATACCACAGAAGGCATCATCTGGAAAAAAGGCATATATATATATATATATATATATATATATATATATATATTCTTTCTCTGGAGATGGACATTCACAAGGCATTCTTCAAATATTAAGTCTGTAGTTGCATATAATGTTCTCTTAGTTCTATACTTGTTTCACTCTGTATTATTCTGTGAAGGATTCATTTCTTCAAAAAATTCCCAAATCTACATATATAGCCTTAGTCTATCTCTCAAACTCAACTCCTACACCAGCAATTGCCAATTCCATTTTCAAACTGGATGATTCTCAAACTCAACAAGTACAAACAGAACTTAATATCTTTCTCTCAAAACTTTTCCCTCCTCTGAACTTCCCTATTTACCTTTGAGAGCACCACAATCTTCAGTCATTCTCAACTTTGGTGTCTGCCATTCACTACTCCTCACTCTCAATTATTTCACGTGTTCAATCAATTGCCAAATCTTATAGCTCTCAACTCCACAATCTCTCTCCCCAGTTCCTTCTATATTCACATAGTTACCACTCAGGTTAAGGAAGGATACTATTGCTATTAATCTCCTATTTGGTATCCATACTTGGAGTCTTAGTTCACCCCAAATCATCCTCTATGGACAAAATAATTTTCCTAAAGGCAGATCTGATTATACTACACCCTCTTTCCCTAACAAATCCCATTGCTTCCCTATTATCTCTAGGATCAAATATAAACACCCCATCTAGCATTTAAAGGTCTTTACAGCCGTCTTCCCTTCTTCCCTTCCCAGTCTTCTTACACATGATGCAACTGGCCTAGAGGATAGAGTGCTGAAATAATAGTTGAGAAAGATCTCAGTTCAAATGCCTTCTCCAATATTTACTATCAGTGTTACCCTAGGTTAATTAATTGACTTCCTATCTGAGTTTGAGAAGTAAAATGAGGATAATAACAGCACCTATCTCAGGGGATTATTTTGAGGATCAGATGAGATAATATTTCTAAAACTTTTAGCACCATGCCTGGCACATAGTAGGTTCTTTTTAAAAAATTCTTACCTTCCATGTCAGAATCAATACTCTTTATTGGTTCCAAGGCGGAAGAGTAGTAAGGGCTAGGCAATGAGGATTAGAGTGATTTGCCCAGGGTCACACAGCTAGGAAGTATCTGAGACCACATTTGAATCTAGGATCTCCCATCTCTAGGCCTGGCTCTCAATCCACTCAGCCACCCAGTTGCCCCCCACATAGTAGGCTCTTAATCAATACTTGTTTCCTCCCCACCACCACTCTCCTAATCCTATGTTTTAGCAAATCTGACATACTCACTTCGTCCCACACAAGACACCATCTTCCACTCCTTTCTCACCTCTGCCTCTAGGCAGAAATACATACACACATTATCTCTCCTATTAGAATGTAAGCTCCCTGAAGGAAGAACAGTTTTACTTTTGACCTTATAATACCAGTACTTAGCACATAAAATTTTTAATTTTAATAAATTTATTATTTATTTAATAATGTTTATTTATAAAATTTATAATTTATAAAATTTGT
The DNA here is from genome assembly GCF_016433145.1 of Gracilinanus agilis. Taxonomy (NCBI): domain Eukaryota; kingdom Metazoa; phylum Chordata; class Mammalia; order Didelphimorphia; family Didelphidae; genus Gracilinanus; species Gracilinanus agilis. The sequence goes on from NC_058132.1 coordinate 164,721,737, forward strand.
AATTTACAAATTAAAATTTATAAAATATAAAAATTTTAATCATTGCTTGTTGAACAGTTGACTCTGGAAAATAAGTATGGCTACTGCCTCATAATACTACTAGGGAAACAGTAGAAGACCAAAGTCTGATCTCTGAACCAACTCACCTTTTTGAGACCTAACCATAGACCCTTAAATTTATTCAAACTTTTTATGTTTATTTAAAGGTATAGTTATCTTTTAAAGGTAAAATTGTCTTTCCTGTGTGCACCTAATGATGTAAATATTGTTAAGGAACCATACTTTTTTTAATGTGGCTACTCCCTCACTTATCAGGATCTCAGTTTCTCTGTGACTGAGTTTCTAAGGCTACTCTGCTGCCAATTTAGTGATGAACTTTTCTAGTTTGGTGGGACTTGTCACAGTTTATGCTCAGGTGATATAGACTTCAAGAACCCAAGATCACTTCCAATCTCCAATAAGATATCAGTGGAGAAGTTAAAAACAAACAAATCTTAAAATCCCTTCCTATTCCATATAATTGAAAATAATTTCATCTTTTGGACCAGAATAATCAAAACACAATTGAGTTTTAGATGTTAATGGTTGCAGTAGCATTGGGAAGCTCAAATCCTTCCTCCAACACTTACTATATTACCGTATCTGAACACATGGCTAAGAATTCATTTTACCCAGATTGGTATGGGATAACAGAGAGGAGGAGGTTAAATGGGCAAATCAGAGACAAGAAGAACCTTATAGCTTTTAAAGAAATTGAAGTTAGAAAGTTCAAAAAAGTGCTAAGAGTCCAAAGAGGTGAGAAAGGCTTAGAGCTAGCTTAAGAGTGAAACAAGGATCCTCAGCGCTGCTTTCTTAGGCTTCTCTCCCAAGATCTGTGCCAAGAAAAGGAGAGACCATTTCAAAGGAATTCTTTGGGAAGAATTCAGGTACCCCACTAAGATGGCATTCAAATACCTCTGTGGACAGTTGAGGCCAGCAGTCTCCATGTGCAACTAAGAAGAGATTTCGAGACCAGTGACAATGACCGTACTAATTCAATGGCCAGAAAAGCTAAATGAGGAAACTCTGGTCTGAACTAGAAATAAAAGTAACACTGAACTAAGAAGTACACCTAAAGACAACTATGAAAGCCGTCTTTATTTATATCTTAACTTGAACCATGTTAAATTGAGGAATAGTACTGGACAAACAATTCCTTTTCCTCATATCTTAAGCTGTCTACATTGTAGTTGAAAAGCCTTTGTACTCTAAACACAGGTCCATGAGAGAGCATGTTATGTTGCAAGTGCATCCTGGGGAAACAATGTTAACAAAAGGGCCAAGAAAAGGAAATGGGACTCAAGATAAAATCTTAAAAATATAAATCTCCAACTCTCTCTATGGTGGCAGCTTGAAAGTTCTTCATGTAACAAGACCAGATAGTTTTTCCATATGGGAACTGCCCAGGGTCATATTTCATTACATGCATGCATCTTCTCTACTCATTTTGACCAGGAACTTCTCAAAGCCTAGAACTGTAGCATCTCAGGATCACAGATCTAGAGTTGGAGGGGATCTCAGAGGCCATCAAATGAAACTCTTTCATGTTACAGATGTAAGAAACTGAGATCTAGGGACAGAGTCACATCCAAATTCATACAGATAATAACCATCAGAGAAGGGATTTAATTCCATCTACTCTAACTTTTATAAATCTATGTATATGACACAGTTTGTCTCCAATTAGAATATAAGTTCTTAAAGGACAGTGACTTTGTAGCCCTAGGACTTAGCCCAGTGCCTGGAACATTCTATGGGTTTAGTAGATGTTTATTGTTTGATTAACTGAATCCAGCTCCTTGGATTCTAGGGTTACTGCTCTTTCAACTGAACTAGCTGTCTTTCTATAAGTTACTAGGGCTGGAAGAAACCCAAACATTAATTAGCTGGGCGACCCCACAGTAAGAAGTTCTGTGCAAATGTAAACTATTATCACAATCTAATCCAAAACCTACATTTCAGGGATCAACTAAAAAACATTTATCAAGGTCTATGTGCTTGTCAAGCACAAATAGGATACAAATTCAAAAGGAAAGACAGCTCCTACCATTAAGGAATTACATTCTAATGGTGGGAGAAAAGACCATAAGCATAAGGAAGTGGTGGCAAGGGCTAGGCATTCTTGGTAAAAAAGTTATAGAAATAGTGAGCTGGCCCCCTGGGTAGTAGATTAAACTCACATATCATAAAATAGATCATTGTGGTATCATAAAATAAATATATATTTGAAATATTTAAAATTTTAAAATAAATATAAATAACATATGAATAATTAAAATTTAAATTTAAAAACAAAATTCCAATTACAAAAAAATTTGAAAAATTCTGTCTTCTGCACCAACAAAACCAATTCTGTAGGGCAGCTGGGTAGCTCAGTGGATTGAGAGCCAGGTCTAGAGACGGGAGGTCCTAGGTTCAAATCTGGCTTCAGACACTTCCCAGCTGTGTGACCCTGGGCAAGTCACTTGACCCCCATTGCCTACCCTTACCCCTCTTCCACTTATAAGTCAATACACAGAAGTTAAGGGTTTAAAAATTTTAAAAAATCAATTCTGTTAAAATTATAAGGGAAGTGAATAATTGGGAGTGAGAGGAAATCTTTGCAAAAAGTTTCTTTGATAAATATCTCATATCCAAGATATATAAAAGAATTGATTTAAATTATCAAGAACAAGAGTCATGAATCAATAGATAACTGGTCCAAGATTATGAACAAGTTTCAAAAGAGGCTACCAACAAATACAAAAAAAATGTTCCAAATCACTAGTAATTAGAAGAAATGCAAATCAAAGCAACGTTGACAGGAAAGGACCCATCCCACCCAGGAATAATGGCAGAGTTGATTAATTTAATCATGGTTAATGGTTTCAGAACTGGGGGAGGCAGGGAAACAGGCAGTTGGAAACCCTGTTTAGGAGATGGCCAAAAAGGAAAATGGGAAGCATGGTAGCTAAATCAGTCCTGAAATAGTGGCCAGGGAGCGGTAGTCACCAATCTGGACAATGGGCCCCAGGGAGGAAGTTCCTTTAGATGTAGGGTGCAGGAGTTTGCTTGAAAAAATATTGATACCCATCCCATGTTTGTGTGTGTGTGTGTGTGTGTGTGTGTGTGTAACTGGTTTCCTTTGTAATCCTCTGTACTTTATTTTATGCATATAAAACATAATCTGAGTCAGAGTCCGTAGTTTCAGCAGACTGCCAAAGAGGTTTATGATAGAACTGCTTCCCTAAAACCCGGTATCTAGGCTGTTTCCATAATTTGTCCAAGGTCATACAACAAATGAAAAGCAGAGCCGGGACTAGAAGTTGGACCTCATGACACTCAACCCACTCTCCTTCCCACTACATATTCCGATGGGATCACCCAGCTATAGGATGATGAGTTTCAGCACTGATCCTCCTAACCCTGCAGATCTTCAGACACACCTTTTCCTTGTTCCCAGGATATGTTATCTTGGTCTGTATCTAATCTGATCCTTCCATTTCCCTATGCCAAAGAAAGTCTTGCAAAATGAAATTGGACAGAGCCTCTGGAGCCCTGGGAAGCTGAAGGTTCACTGTTGTGAAATGCTTTTAAGACATTCTCTTCAGAACTGCTCAATGTTGGCACTGGAAGAGAGCTGAGAGATTATCTAGCCAAATCTTCCACTCTCCCCATTTTATAAAGGAAGAAACTGGGTCTTGGAGAAGTGAATTCATGAAGATAATATGAAGTCATGAAGGTCACTAGCCCAGTTCCAACCCTACTAGCTGTGTGAGCTTGAAGACATCACTTACCCTCTCTGAGCCTTAAGACTCCTCTGTTAATGGAGATAATAATACTTTTATTACCTAGCTCACAGGGTTATTTTGAAGAAAGTGTTTTGTAAACTTTAAAGCTTGAGAGGAATGTGAACTATTCTTATTACAAGGCAGTCAGGATCTGAACTAATGTCTCCTGACTCCCAATCTAGAGCTCCTTCCATGCAACACAGCCGCCACCCAATCAGCTTGAAAAGGATTGCAAGGGCTTGAACTTCTACAAGTAGGATTAACCGGAAGAGTGACTTTCACAAATCATTTAGCACATTCCAACAAGGGGCATCTTTTCCCTTAAAGGTAAAAGCAGAGCAAAACCAATTAAATAATAAGTGGCAATCAGCTACCTAAGAACAAATGCCAGGGTGACAGCACACAAGATTCAGGGAGCCCCTGAGAAGGGCAGGGCATCTCATTTATAAAATTTTCATTTTGTAACCTGACCCACAATACAGATTCGCCAGTGTCAGGTTCTCCAGCCCAGGTCAGTCCTGCAGAAGAACAGCTGACAACAACAGCTGCATCCCCACCTACCCCTTCTGACTGAAATCTGGGGCCTAAAGTCTCCCCTTATCAGCTGACACTGCACTGGGGCAGCTGCTGCCTGAGCTGGGGAGTTCACAAGGAGAGGGAGCTTCAGGCATTGCTGAAAATAGGCTTCTTAAAAAGGCTCCTGCCCTCTTAGCTGGGATGTGTGTGGAGCAAGGAGATCATCACTTTGGGAATAAAATCTCCTAAGCAGTAGAATGTAGGTTAGACGTATTGGTAGGGTCTAGCTCAGACTTGCTCTGTGATTCTGGGTAAGGTGTTTCTTCAGCTCAGACCTCAGTTTCTTTATCTGTAAAATGGACATAATCACACTATTCACTCCCAACTCAACTGAGAGCTTCCTGTCTCTCCCCTTGTTATTCATTAAATAAACTTTTAGGTGCTGCTCAATCAAACATTTAAGGAGTTCTTGATGTGTGCACAGAGAACTTTGTTGAGAAAGAGATGGAAAATCAAAGTAAACTAGATCTAGCCTTTAAGGACTTTAAGGACATGGCACTAAAGCACATACAAGAGCAACAGGTGACAGGATGGACTAGAGCAGACCCCAAGGAACGTGCCTAAGGAGAAGTCAGGAATCAGGGGAAGGAAACCTATAGAACATGTATAGAGCTAAGCCTGGGCCTGGGATCTGGAAACTTGGACTCGCTCTTTGCAAGTTCTGATGTCTGAGACTGATAGAGACTTAACATACAAAAGACAAAAATCCATTTCCTAATAGATGTCATTAAATGATATGAACAAACATTTCTCAAAAGAATCGCAAACTTCTAACAACCATATAAAAGATTGTTCCAGATCACTAATAATAAAAAGAAACAAATTAAAACATCTTTAAGATTTTACCTTTTAACTAGAAAATTGGTAAAGATGAGCAAAGACAGAAATAATCAAGGTTGGAGGGTCTATTAGAAAATCTGTTAAGTGACAAATTGTTGGGGGCAGGGCTGTGAATGGTTCCCATTGTTCTGGAAAGAAAAATTGAAATTATGACAAAGAGTGATTAAAGTGTCCATACCCTTTGACCCAGAGATCCCACTGTTAAGTATATAACAATAACAAAGGATTCCATATATATAAAAATATTCAAAATGGCATTTTATACCTCCTGGCTTCCTGGGCTCCCTTCAAGTCCCCCCTTAAAAATCCCATTTTATGCAAGCAGCCTTTCCCAATGCCTCTTAATGCTAAGGCTTTCCCCTTGGGATTATCCCTAACTTATTTCATATACATCTTGCTTGTGCATAGTTGCTTTTATGTTCTTTCCCCATTAAATTGCAAGTTCCTTAAGAGCAGGGACTGTTTTTTGGCTTTCTTTGGCTCTCCAGAATTTAGCACAATGCCTGCATAGTAAGTAGGTGCTTTAAAAAACATTTATTTACTGGATTTTTTTGTGGTAGCAAAAACTAGAAAACAAAGTGAGTGTCCCTAGAATGGAGATTATCTAAATCTACTATGGTATTAGATCTAAGCTATGGAGTCTCCATTTTGGCCATCATCTATCCACTACCTCTCCACCTGAAAAATGGACTCTTCCCTGGACCCACAATCTGGACTTTGATAGGCCACTCTGGCTTTACCTTTAAACTTCCATAGCACTTCCTCTAGATCATGCCCCCTGGCACATGCCCCCATCTCTCTTACCTTCTCCACCTCCTACTCTTGTGCTCTGCTCTATCTACATTCAGGGACTTGGTTCACATTATACTAATTATCGGCTTGAGTTTGGATGCCATACTCTCAGAGAGCAAAGACCATTCTTCTTTGTCTCCTGGCAATTCCTAGTACAGGGCGCTATAATGTACAGGACTTAATTCCTCATAGTAGGTGATGAGATCCCCAACATCCTTTCTCTGCCCCAAAAGTCCAAGTACATCTGCAGGGGTCAACTCCTAGCCTTCATAACTTAAAGGCTTAGTTGGAGCTTTTCCTTTGGCACTCACTCATTCTCAGGTTGGACATTCAGAGATTGTTAGCACTGGAAGACTAGCCCAATTTCTAGCCTAAGACTAGTCTAGTGGTTTTTCCATTGTGTCCAGACCATGGAGGTATCTTTTTCCTTGGTAGTTCTATAGTTTATGCAGGGTATATGGCGATTATTTACATTCTTTATGCCATTGTATTTCCTGCCTTTTTTTTTTTTTTAGTGCTTCTGCTGTTATTTCTTCTCCAAATTTTCTTTGACAGAATTAGGTGGGAATTAAGCCAATAATACTCAAAATTCTCAAATTCTTCCATACATTAAAAAGAACAATAGTTATTTAGTAAATGCTTGTTGATTGATTTATTAATATCATCCTCTGGTATCTGGGAGTCATGGGATACTTGCATTGAAACAGGGCTTCTTTCTACTGTCTACCTCTTTGATTCATGGAACCAATGGAGATAGGAACAGAGATAGATGGGGATAAGGATAGGGACTGGAAGTGGATCGAGTTTACTTTCTCCAGGACAACCCATATACCCAGGAGTAAAATGAAGGTGATGCTTAGAGGGAGATTCTCTGCATAATGAGGGATTCAAGGGATTGGTAACCAGAAACTCTTCCCATTTCTGCCTGACCCAAGTAAGAAGGTAACCCAGTGGCTCTGAAAGTATTTCAATTTAGACATGATAAAATGCAGAACTCAACTTCCAGATTTGGTGGCTCAAATCACAGAGTGTAAACCAATGCCAAGAATATCCCTCTCTGGCCTCAGCCAAGAAACCACCTGCTTGGCCTCGCACTCATTCTAGCCATTACCCTACCAAAAAGAAGCACTGGGAGAAGCTGGGAAGAAGGAAGATAAATGCAGAACCTGGAGGTACATGCAGATACCTGGCCCCATGATCGTCTTCTTCCATTCCCATTCCAAAGAGGGGCCCCTTCTCCATAACTCAAGATTGCAACTTAGGAGGTTTTGACTAAACAGCCTCTAATGTTCCTTCCCATTTTAAATCTACAGTAAATCTACAATCCTGTGGTATTCTGATGTAAGCTTAAAAATTAATATACAGTATCTCCAAGTATTATATTTAACAAAATTTATCAATAATAACTTGAAGTAAAAGAAAATAAAAAGCTAGAGTAAAAAGGGAGCTAACCCAGCCAATGTCAGGAGAGAAGAGTGAGAGGGCGGGTTTACAGCAAACTTATAAACATTAGGTAAGGACACTATGTGGACAAAGGGGAAAGGATTCTGGGTAATGTAGTTCAGGGGTACACAAATTTCTAATTACACACTGGGGTCCCAACATGAGGGAATAGGCAATTCTAATTTTCTGCTATCACACTTATCTGCATAGAACTTCTATACCTGGGAAATTAGTTGGTCGGAGATGAGATGGGAAAGAACAAAGAATACTTATAAAGGAAAACAGTAAGATACATTAGCCTGCAATGGGAAGTGTTAGACTGAGATTCAGGGTACTAGGGTTCTGATCTTAGCTCTGCTGTTAACTAGTTGTATGACTGTGGCTAGGCAAATTACTTCATCTCTGTAGGATCTCAATGCCTTTTCCATCTATAAAATAAGAGGTTTGGATTAGATGAGCTCTAATGTCCTTCCCAGTTCTAACACCCTATGATAATATAAAATAATAGTGGCAAAATTCATTCTCAAGCACAGGCACATACAGTACATTCTTTAGAGCATATGCCCAGGAAATGGTGAATAGTTATTAGATGTTTAATCATAAAGGACATTATTTTTATTCATTAAACTAAAAAAATAAATAAACTTCATTTCTTAAAAATTAACAACTTTTAAAAATACAAACAAAAACAAGACACGAGACAAAAACAAAATGAGAAAGTACAGTGTGCCTCTAAGAACACCTGGCACACCCTACAAACAAGTCTGTGCTATCAAGCCTCTGTCCTTGAGACCTTCAAGACTAATCTCGGAGCCAGCGACATTGACCTCATTCTCATCCATCTTCTCTAGGACTTTTCCCTCAGCCAACCATCTCCTCTCATGTATCTTCAGTTTCTCCCTCCCTTGTCATCTGATTCCCTGTCATCTGCCTAGAAACACACTCAAGTTTCCACAATCCTATAAAAATGTTGCTTTGAGCTTCCGGCCTCTCACTCCTAATTTTCTCAACCCTCACTTCTAATCTTCTCTAATAAAGTTGCCATTAGACTACGAGCTCCTTGAGAGCAGGAACTGTCTTTTGCCTTCTTTGTATCCCTGGTTCCTGGCATGTTGGAGGGGCTTAATAAATATTTGACTGATTGACTAAAGCCTGGATTTCTTCACTGCTTACTCTCCTTAACTCTTTGCAACCAGGCATTTGATCCCACTCCTATACTGAAAATTGCTCTCAGCAGTCACCAATGACCTCCTGATTGCAATCCAGACGGACTTTTAGTCTTTATCTTCATCTTCCTTGACCTCTCTAGCCTTCGACACTCTTGTCAAATCACCTCCTTCAAGAAACCTTTCCTTAATCCCCCAAGTCAATAATCACACAAACACACACACGCATCATCAATATATAAATATCCACAACATATGTTTATATACAAAATAACTACGATTAATTTTAGGGGAAAAGTACTACAGCTAGGTGGCATAGTGAATAGAGTACCAGGCATGAAGTCCAGAAGACTTATCTTGAAGAGTTCAAATCTGGCCTCAGATGCTTACTGGCTGTATAACCCTGGAGAAGTCACTTAACCCTGTTTGCCTCAGTTCTTCATCTGTAAAATGAGTTGAAGAAGGACATGGCAAACCACTCCAGTATCTTTGCAAGCAAAACTCCTTCATGTAGGAGCTATCATTAGAGCTGAGCTTTGAAGGAAACTGAACATTCTAAGAGGCAACGGCGAGGAAGGAGTATATTTCAGGTATGGGGAATGGGCTGGGCAAAGTCACAAAGATAGGAATGCCATATGTAAAGAAAAGAAAAGTGGCAGTTTGTCTGAACCAGCAGTTCTCAACCTTTTTGGCCTCAGGACTCCATTATACTCTTAAAAATTATTGAATACTACTTCCCTTAGAGAGTTTTATTTTTATGTGGGTTATATCTATTGATATTTACTGCAATCGAGTTTTTAAAACAAAGAAAATCAAAGAAAAGTTTTGACCTCAGAGACCCCTTGAAAGGATCTCAAGGACCCAGAGATCCCCAAGACCACATTGGTCTAAACCATGGTGTGTGCATGAAGGGGAGGAACAATGATTGGTGAGAGCTTGTCTTATGTACCTGGCTCCTGCTAAATTTCCCTTTGTTCTTCCCCATTGTTTTAATCCTGGTTTCCCTGAGAGTAGCAATCAAATTAATACATTGCTTCTGGAAAGGAAGTAGAATATGTAAGACTTGATGACTCACTGGTTATGGAGGGTAAGAGAGAAAAGAGTAGAGAAAAACTCTAAGTTACACACCTGGGTGCCTGGAAGTTTCGTGTTGCCCTCAACAGAAATTGAGAAGTCAGGAAGAGGGGAATGTTTGAAAGTCATTTATTAATCTTATTTGGTATGTTGTTTTAAATGCATGCTTGATATGAATAAATGCTTGAGGTAGGCAGGACATATTATTTCCATTTTATAGGGAAGAACCTTGAATGTCAGGGGCATTTAGTGTTTCATCAATAGTCAAAGAGCTCTTCTAAGAACAGATCCTTTGACTAGAGTCGAAGTTATTTCCATTACCCAGTCTACCTTTTAAGACCACCCAGTCCAGTGGTTGTCAAATATTTTTTTGCTCATACTAAAAAGTTATTCCCTGCCTGAGGAATCCTGGCTCAATATGTAAGATTCTCTAAATGCAATTCTAAGTTCCATATGATTCAGGGTATAACTAGTTCAAAATCAGCAACATGTGCCTCTGGACATACTTTGAGAACCGATAATCTAGAATAGTTCTTTCATTTTACATGTGAAGAAAATGAATCACAAAGAAAGGGAAGTGCCTTGCTTAAAGGTCACAGAATAGAGGCAATTCAAGGACTAGGAGCCTGGTCTACTGAATTTCTGTTCAGTAGTCTGGGAAATGAGAAAAGATCATCTAACCTTAATATCAACATGGCTTCTGCCAATGCAATAAAGGGAAAATATGGAGAGGGGACTTTGCTCTTGAGATTTTTTTATTCTATGCCAGCAGTGTCTTTGAGACATGGAAACACACAGGTCAAAGAGGTCAGGGGACAGTAAGTACTGAGAAGAAAATAATAGGACATATATCTATCTGGTGGCCTACAACATGTGCTTTTTTTTCTGGAGGAAGTAGCAGTGGCTTGAAACTGCCTGCTACATATAGAGGAGCCTATATGATGAGGTTTGCCTGATGTAAGATGTTTTCCATCATGCTCCTTACTAGAAGGGCAGCAGGGTTAAAAGAGACAGAGCACTTGACTTAGAATAAGAAAATCTAGGTTTGAATCTTTGCTTTGTGACTCGGTACTCATATGACCTAAGGAAAATCCCTCCCTCAATGTGGATGTGGGTCTTGATTCTGTGACTTCTGAATCCCCTTCCAGCTCTAGAGTCTATGATGACCATTCAACAAATAAATATTTGTTGAGCACTTCCTGGAACTGCTCAGATTCCAGAAGGATCAAACTGAGTTGTCTAAGGGGGGGTGGATCTTTATATAAACAGTATGTAGCACTTGTATACTGTGCTTTGAATTAGAAAACATAGCCCCAGCCTTCAAGAGGCTGATGTCCTTCCAGGATTCTTTACCATTTTTTTGTGTCATGGACCTACCCCTCTAGTAGTGCTGAAACCTAAGAATCCCTTCTCGGAATAATGTTTTTAAATATATAAAAGGATGTGGGACAATTCTGAAAGAATTGTGATGGGGAATGCTATCCACCTCCAGAGAAAGAACAATTGGAGTCTTCTTTCACATCAGTGTATTTATGGGATTATTTGGGGATTTTGGTTCGTATGAGTGTGCTCTTACAACAAAGACCAATGTGGAAGTATCTTTTGCATGACAATAAAAAAGAAAAATAAATAAAAATATAAAAAGAATTTAATTCTGTTGAAATGGATTTATCTATCTATACACATACATACACTATAGATATACATACATATATATACATATCTATTTCTATACATGAATATATACATACAACCCTTACCTTCTGTGTTAAAATCAATGTAGAAGAACCTGAAGGGCTAGACAATGGGTGTTAAATTGCTCAGGGTCACATAGCTAGGAAGTAACTGAAGTCAAATTTGAACCCAGGACCTCCCATCTCCAGGAATGGCTCTCCATCCACTGAGCCACCTAGCTGCCCCATCAAAATTTATATTAAAAAAGTTTACAGCAGCCAAGTGAAGATCTCTGGCCCTGAGATACAGGTAACTGGACAATACAGCTGTCACCTCTGTTTCTCTCTCTTCTCCTCGTCTTTCCATCCCAAGTATGGGATTTTACACCTACAGCCTATCACTGAGGTTTCCAAGAGAGTATCAGAAATCGTACCCAATCCACCTGTAGCTTTCCTGAGTCTCTATATGGAAAAGACTTCTGCTCACGCGTCGCTCGGCCAGTCTCTGATCCATCTCTCCTAAGATGAGATGTCCAGCAAAGAAGAGAGATTATAGAAGGAAGAGAGCAGAGGGGAAGATGAGTCCTAGGGAAATGGTGGCCAAAAATTGAGAGCCCAACTGCTAGTCCCTTAAAGTGACTCCCTAGCACTCCCCCAGAATCCAGGGTGTTGAAAATGGAGTTGTAACATCCTGCTGAGGGGACCTGCAAAGGCGGAGGCAGGCATACCCAGCAAGGAGCATCAGCAGCTGTGACCTAGCAGCTCCCTGGGCCCCCCACCCCAGCATGTGGGAGGGGGACTCCTCTAGGGGAGCCCATTCAGCCCCTGTCTTTTAAAAAAAGGCCAAAGAAAAACATGTATTTATAACATGAACTTCCCTCCTCTCCTTTCCCTCAGCTAACTGATTAATTAAATGAATACAAAGGCAGTCTTGTTGGGAGCCCCAGCCGCGGGGACCCTCTATGTTTTCTTTAAGCCGGCCTAGCAAACAGGAAACAAAAGGCTTAATTCTGTCTGGTTTCATGAAGGGGGCTGTATGTCACAGCCAGGTGCTGGGGGTCCGCCAAATCCTGGAGAGCAGCCACAAGGCAGACCGTGACCCCCCCTCACCTCCCAGCCCCTCGGAGATGAAGCCAACACCCCCACTGCCACCCTCAGCCCTTGGGAGAAGTACCTGCTCCGTAGGAGAAGAGCAGAGAAGGAAGAAGAGTATGTTAGACAGACTTCTGAAAGGGGAACCCGACAGAGGCAAGGTTGAGGAATTCTGCCCACAGGGCCATTAATATCGGCAGAGGGTAGAGGATCTAAGGATCCCCATCCTCTCAGATGTTTTGAAACTGCAAACAACTGGATTCCAGCTGTCACACCTCCTACTCCCAATGAACCTTTCAGACAGCAGACACCTTGGCAGCAATATAGGCTTCATGACCCCCCTTTTTACAAATGAGAAACCAGTACTCAGAGAGGGGCAGAAACTGGCCCAGCCACACGGCACTCGGTCCCTGCCCACCTTCTACTTCACAATATTCTGACTTCTGTTCCTGGTCCCTTTATTTCCTCCCTAAATAGCTGTATGAGGGATTTGCTTTTCTCCTCTCTCCTCTCTGCTTGCCTCTCTTCTGAAACATTTTCATTTCTTTCCTTTGTCCCCAGAGCTTTTTATGGGCCAAATGGAATAAACAAATGTCTCTGAGGGGGGAGTGAAGAATACTGTAGTTCCATCTGGATGCAAAGCCCAGGCACAAGGAAATCTTCAAAGACTCTACCAGGCCAAAGGCCCAATGCCCAAATGCCAAAGAGGACATATGCTGCAGGACCCAGGTGGCAGTGCTTCAAGGAAGTCAAATCCCAAAGCTCACCCCCCCCCAACCTCTCAGAATGACCCAGACACAACTCTCCCTGATGCGAGCTCCCCAACCCTTCACCTCCCAGGACCTCAGGAAGAAACACTTCTTCCAAGATGCCTCTGCCCAACCTTTCCCCAGTATCCTATTCCCTAGCATTAATTTAGGCTAACTCCCCTTAAATACTTCTCCTAGAAGCCCTGACACTCTCCCTCCATCTGGCCCCAACATCCTCTCCTCATGTCTGCTATAGCAATTTCTCCCTAGTATTTGTCCTAATAATAACAACTCACATTTATATAGCACTTTGAGTTTTGCAGAGTGGCTTCCTTACAATGACCTTGTTAGGCAGGTGAGATAAATACTCAGCATCCTCTCCTCCTTCTTTGCTACACTCTGGGAGGATAAGGTGTATCTTTTTCTCGACAAGTTGATGCCTCTCCTTGTGCCACTGATTCTATACCTCTTCTAGCTCTTCTAAGAACTTGCCCCTTCCATTATCCCTTCTCTCTCCTTAATTTTCCACCTCTTCGGACTCACTCACTCTTTCCTCAGTACCTAAGAGTCCACTCAGGTCTATCATCTTTAAAAAACTTTTTACTTGACCCTGTATCCCCTTAAATCACTGTCTTCTGTCCTTTTACAGCCAAGAGCGAGCCTGGGAAAGGTTATTGACATGTTGCTTCCACTTTCTCATCTTTTATTTCTTTTTTAACTCTTTGTAATCTCACTCTTGCCTCCACTACTCCACTACTTAACTGAAATGGTTCTCTGTTGCTAGTTTAAAGATTTTGTTTTTCCTCAGTTCTTAGTCTTATTGACTTCTCAGCAGCATACTACATTTTCCAGCACTTCTTCCTTCTGCAACCTCTCCTTCCCAGGTTTTTGTGACTCTGCTTTGTTGTAATTCTCTTCCTACATGTCAGAACAATTCTTGGTCTTCCTTGGAAAATCAGCATCAATGTCCCACCCCTTGTGCATGGGCCAGGCTGTGTCCCTCATTCTTTCTTCCTGGCTCTACTCTCTGGGTGATCTCATCAACTCCCATGGATTTAACTGTCATCTCTATGGGGATAATTCTTTGCTCTATATATCCATCGTTCACCTCTCTTTTAAGATCTCTCTCTCCCCATTTTCACCTATCTGCTGGTCATATCCATTTCTATATCCCAGAGATATCTCAAACTTATCATGTCCAAAACAGAACTACTCATTATTTTCCATCTAAACCCATCCCTCTTCCTAACTGCACCATTTCTCTTAAGCACCATTTTCCAGGAGACTATCCTCAACTTTTCTCTGTCTTACCACCTGCCACCCTCCCCTCCCTGGCCCCATAGCCAGTGAGTTGCCAAGCCTTATCAGTTGTATTTCTTCAGTATCTTTTCCATTCACTACTTACACCACAGCAACTCTAGGCCCTTATCTCTTCTTGTGTATAGAAGAATCTCACTTTTATATTTCTAGACCCAGTGCCTAGCATAGTGCCTGGCACAAAGTATGCCTGTTAAATGTTTGTTAGTTGATACTATCCTCATTTTACAGAGGAGGAAGCTGAAATTGAGACGGTAAGTAAATTCTTCAAGGTCACACAGTAAGTGGCACCTTTTCTCTGTGGATTCCTGATGTTCTAATATTCTTCTCCCCCCTGACCTCATTCATACCTGTCTCTAATATGCCCCAACACATTTTTTACTGGAGTCTAACCTTGCACACTTCTCCTAGTATCATCTCCCCCCAGTATCAACCCTACATGCTTTTCCCCAGTGTCTTCCTGACACAATACAGCTCCCCATGTCTCTGACATACTTCTCTTACATCCCTCAATATACTTCTCTCAAGTTCCCTCCAGATATACTTTTCCCAAATGTGTCCTGATATCTCTTGTAGATTTTTTTAGTGTTAAAAATATAAGGTGATTCTTTTTTCATAGATTACAACTAATCTCTAAGACTGAAAAAAATAAGGAAAAATAAAATGACCACCACATACTTTTAACCCTGAATTTGCTGAACACAGCCTGAATTGGCCATATTCCTTAACTGTAAACAACTTTTGACTTAACTATAAACAAATTCCTTAACTACAAACAACAAAGTTAACTCATTAAAGCCAAGCTGAGTTGGACATCAAAATCATCTATATGTTCTTGAATGCAGTGGATAAGAAAGGACGTGGATATACTGCTGGATGAACTGAGAATGAAGGAATACGAAAGGCCAAGATCTACACAATTGACTTTTTTTAAAAAATATAAAAACCCTTACTTTCTGTCTTGGAGTCAATACTGTGTATTGGCTCCAAGGCAGAAGAGTGGTAAGGGTAGGCAATGGGGGTCAAGTGACTTGCCCAGGGTCACACAGCTTGGAAGTGTCTGAGGCCAGATTTGAACCGAGGACCTCCCGTCTCTAGGCCTAACTCTCAATCCACTGAGCTACCCAGCTGCCCCCCACAATTGACTTTTGAATGAAAGAAACCTCCCCCTTTACAAACATTTATAAACCTTTGTGAGGGTAATAGAAAAGAGGGAAGATTTAGCTGGCTATGCTCATGCGAAGTTCAGTGGAAGAACATTGAACTTTGTGTCAGAGGACCTCTGAATCTTGTCTCTGAAATTTATTATATCAGTGACCTTGAGTAAGTCATTTCATCTATCTGGGCCTTAGTTTCTTCATGTGTAAAATGAGGGGGTGACATAACCTCTAAGGTCCCTTCCAGGGCTAGATCTTGGATCCTGTGCCCTATGATCAATCCTAGTTTGTTAAATTCTGTGTCGATTAATGCTTCAAGAGCCCATTTGGACTCTGTTTCCATTTCCATCTGTCTTCAGTGCAATTCTGCTCAACATTTTCATAAATGACCTAGCAGGATGACACAATAGAAAGAATGCTAGGCTTGGAATCAGAAGAGATGAATTTCATTCCCAACACTTGTGATCATGGGCAGGCCACTTAAAATTTCTAAACCTGAATTTCTCCATCTACAAAATGGAGACAATAAACAGCTCCTTAAAAAAAAATAACTCTTGTCTGTAGGGTTTTGAGGATCAAATGAGATAATAAATATAAAGTTCTTTACAGATTTTAATTCTAGTATTTTTATTATTGAAGCATAGTAGGTATACTTTTCAAATTTGTAGAAGATAAAAAAGCTAGAATTCATAATATGTTGGATATGGGGAGTCTCTAGTACATTATTGAAAATGGTTTTTTTTTTCTTGGAGGTAGGGGGTAAAATAACATGAAAAAGACTCAGTCTTGAAGACCATTGATTCCCAGCTTTGCTACTGACTCCCTGCATGGCCTTAGATGAAGTCATATCCTCTCTTATCAACAGTTCTATCATTTATAAAATGATGGAATTGGGCTCTATAACCTCTAGAGTTCCTCCAACTCTAAATCTA
Source organism: Gracilinanus agilis (assembly GCF_016433145.1). NCBI lineage: Eukaryota > Metazoa > Chordata > Mammalia > Didelphimorphia > Didelphidae > Gracilinanus > Gracilinanus agilis. The sequence goes on from NC_058132.1 coordinate 164,738,357, forward strand.
TGATCCTGTGTGTCTACTCCTAACTCATTATAGTTTTTGTCTCCACCCAGGGTATCCCCTAGGAATAGAAGAATGTGGCTTATACTTAGGTCAACACAAAAAAGGAAAGGGCCCTCAGGTCCCATGTAAACACACTTAGGTTATTAAGAAACTGAATATTAGGCAGGATTTATTTAATCTGAAAGAAAGCACAAAGGACTCATATCAGAGTTCCTAAATAATCAAGACAATTCACTTCCTTGTAGTGGGTCTCTTCTTCCTCAGGGACCTATATAGTTGCCCTGACTTATAACACTCTGGATAGGCAAGGGGAAGAACATAGAGTTGCTTAGGAGTTAAGCAATTTGAAAAGCTTCTACAGAAACAAAACAATTTCATCATAGTAAAGAAAGAAAGCATTCAAATGGTGGGGGGGAGAATCTTTGCATTAAATTTCTCAGATAAGGGTTTGGTATCCAACATATATAATAGGACTGTGTATATATAGATACACAAACATATATACACAGTTTATATGTATTTAAATATATATACATAAAAGGATTCTGGGAGAAATTTGGGTGCTATGACAACAAAAGATATCAACAAAAATTTATTTTTTAAAAAATGAAAAAAATTAGGCAATTAATTCATACATTCTCTGGTGTGCTAAATCTTTGCAAGTACCCATATAGTCCTCCAGACCTACCATTCTAGGTTTCTAGGGAACAAAACAATCCCTCTTGTGGAAGGTTCTACTTTCCTTAGAAGACTACTATACAGGCCAATGATGGTTTTCATGGTACTAGTGAAGAATGAGTCTACGTTGGTTCTTATGGCTTCAAGGTATACTGATTCTACTCATGCATGTCCCCATCTGACATGTTTCTCCCCTCCCAAGGGACCATCCAAATTCTGGGAGATACCATGCAAATACCTAGGTTTCTCTCTATTTAGAACCAAGTTCTTGACTCTGTTCAGACTCTCTCAACATTTCTCTGACTATTTTCTTTCTTCATCTCTCCTGGAGTAGGTAGTTAACTCCCTTCTACAGGTCAAGGGGACCAAACACAGGGATTTGGCTTCATCCATCTAAGTTAGGACCAGAACAAAGTCCTTATCAATAGGACTATGAGAATTCTGAATAAGGAGAATTTATATCATTTTTCAAAAATTCAAACCTTATGAAGGAGATAATAGGGGAGAAGATTATCTACCTCCTACTCATTCATGCCTGAGAATACCCCACAATATTTACATAGATTTGTCCAGTGCTTTATATATGATGTTTCATTCAACCAACATTAAGTGGCTGGCACTTCAAGTATTATTATTCCCATTTTATTAGATGAGGAAGCAAGCTCAGAGAGAATAAATGACTCACTTGCCCATGATCATATTGGTAATAAATGTAACATGCAGAATTTGAATTCAAGTTTCTCCTAAACTCTTATACGATATTATGCTGCCTAAAAACAGGATGATAGAATCAAGCCTATGAACCAAATTTACTTTTTGCAGATATTCCATTTTGCTTTAACAAACACAGGATGAGAAAAATGTGACTAAACAACAACTTGTATGAAAATATCTGGGAGATGTAATGTTCCACAAGCTCAGTGAGTCAATGGCATGACAGGAAAGCTAGAAAAGCCCATTCAATCTTGGAGTACATTAAGAAGTAAAAGATCCAAAAAAAGGATGTTGATAGCCCAAGTATAGATTACACTGGTCAGGAGGCATCAGGTGTATTTTGTTTAGTTCGTGGTGTCACATTTGAAGAGGGATCTTAGTAAACTAGAGCATAATCAGTGGAAGGTGATCTAGAAAATGATGTCAAAACTTATAATTGAATGAATGGAAGGAAATGGAGATGGTAAGCCTGGAGAACAAAAGACTAAGGAGAAGAGATCAGGACAGTCGTTTTCAAATTATGGAAAGACTGTCACATGAAAGGATTAGACTAACTTTGGGTGGCTCCACAGGGGTAGAACTAGAACTGATAATGGAAGAAGGAAGGTTTGACCTCAATAAAGAAACTTTTAATTATTGGAACTGACCACAAACAGATCATGTCAAGTTGCCTTTCACAGGAGGTATTCAAAATAGAGACTTGTTGACCTCCTGTTAGCAATATTGTAGAGGAATCTCTTTCATTGAGGATGGCATAGAACCAAAAGAATTTTAAGGTCATAAGATCACGGGATCATCAGTATAGATCAAGAAGGAACCTCAGAGGTTATCTAGTCCAACTGCTTTATTTTACAGATGAGGAAACTGAGACTTAGAGAAGCTGAGTGAGTTACTCAAGATCACACAGAGAGTAAGCATCAGAATCAGGATTTGAACCCATATCCTCTGACTTCAGAGTCAGTACTTATTCTACTGTAATATGGTCCTTTTCGACCAAGACTCTAAGAGTCTAGCCTCAGTCTACCCTTAACAAAGAAATATCTGGGACAAATCTCATGCTACTGAGCCAGGTCAGTATAGGTAAGCTAAGCTTAGCCTTCCTCATTCCCATTCCTGGTGAGGGGCTAGAATGTGGGGCAGGGAGGAGGAGCTAGTGATTCCTCCAGTGACACCTCTGAGGCCAGGGATTATGTGCCGAATCATGGGGATGGAAAGCGCCAATTAATTCCAAGAGCAAAAGCTAATGTAGTTCGTGGAGAGATAACAGCCGGATTTCCCAGCGGCCTCCATCTGAGAGAGCCTTCACTGAGCACAGAAATTGCTACAGAATAGGAGGGAGGGTTGGGAGGGAGAGGAAATGAAGAGATGACCTACCTTGAGATCACCTTGGCTACTTTATAGGTATACTTCCAGCTCTCTGACAAGCTAGGTGCCCTTAAAGCATGCCTCCACACCCCCAATATTAAGCTGACCTTACTTCTAGTTTCTAGTGGCACTTGATCTCATGGGGAATCTCTTCCCTTCCACTGAGGAGACACAGGCAAACCCTGAAACCATTCTTAGTTATGTCACTGTCTGCTGATTCACTTTTTGAGGGGAATGCTGAAGGTTCAGCTCATTAATTATTATGACAACCTGGCCCAGAATGACTCCCTACTGGGAGCCTCAACCCAGAAGCTGGGGGAAGCCCTTTTAGAGTCAGGAGAGAGAAAGAGAGAGAGAGAGAGAGAGAGAGAGACCTTGTCATTGGTGGCTGTGGGGTCAAGGGACCAGGTTTCTCTGGAGTCCTGGCTAATGATACAAGGAGTACAGAAGCATCCTAAACTGGAATACTTCAGTAGTTGCTGATTCTTTGCTTGAAGGACATGGGAATCTGTGTTGGACTTACAGGGAAGGGGGCAGGTGAACAGCTCTCTATTCACCATCCTGCCCACCCCTGAAAGCCCAACCATTAATTAAATGTTTAGCAGTGAATCTGATGGTGGTGATCATGATGGCTATAATTAACTGAGAAATCTCAGCTCCCTGAGCTGAGGTTTGTGATCACTTCCCCCTCCCTCCTCAGAGGTAATTACTGAATGACAAAAGTCTCTCCCTGCTTGTCCCTTCTTATCTGCTTCTCCTCACGCTACTATCAGTCTTTACAAACCAAGAAAGGGTCTATAAGAGAAACCAAGTAGTGCGGCCCTGGATTGGTGAGTAGAGAACCCTTCAAGGAACATCCAACAGGGTAAAATCAGCTGAAGCTGATTAAACTATCGAGATCTCTTCCTTGTACATGAAGCAGTCCTGGGCACCTTCTTTCCGTAGTAAGAGAAAAGCACAGAAAAATATCTTATTACCTCTCTCCTCCTTCTTCACTTGCATGAAGTTCACAGAACCAACAGAGCTTAAGAGCTGGATGGGACCATTTATTATAACCTTCTCCTTTTATAGATAAGGAAATTCTCTAAGGGACCTAGAAGGATAAACTGAGATCCTCCTGTCTGTTCTCTGCTCAACACTCCTTTCCATAGTCCAACTGAAAGTGGAAAAACAGCGATCTTGTTGGTCTCCATTAGTCATGGCCCCTTTCCTGGTTCCCACTCTGAATAGTTGCTGAGAACATAGAACTCTGAGCCAGGCGCATGATGAACAAAGGATAAAAATGAAACTCCTCAAGGAAAATTCCCACACAATCCAGATTGCCCTGCCAACTCTTTCTATCCTGGTTATTTCTCCTAATCCATTAGATCAGTGATGGGCAAACTATGGTCACAGCCCACATGTGGCCCCTGAAATGCTCTATCCGACCACGGGACATTATTCCTAATCTGACAAATACAATGAAACTTCGAAAGAGTTGCCTTAGAAACAGACTGATGGATGAGCATTTCCTTTCCTTTGGCCCCCTCTTTAAAAAGTTTACCCATCACTGCATTAGATAATGACATTTATTCTCTCATGAAAAGGATAACATCCCATGAGGAATTACAATTACAAAATATTAGAAATAGAAGGGACTTTTGGGATCATCTTTTCCTCCTTCAATGTACAGGTGAGAAAGCTGAAGGACAGAAAAGAGAAGAGATGGTCTAAGAAACCAAAGCCACTTGCTCAAGTCTTAGCACAGTGCCTGGAAAAGAGTAGATACTTAATAAATACATGTTTATAATGTTAAAGTTTGTTATCAACATAAATTTCTGAGTTGTTTATGTACTGTGGGAAGTGAAAAAAAAGGTCTAGAATAATTTCGGTACAGAAAAAAGAGCATAAAATCTGGGCAAGAAGAAAGCAAGAGGGATTAATAAAAATAATAATAACTAACATTTACATAGTGCTTACTATGTGCCAGGCTCTGTGCTAAGAGTTTTAAAAATATTATCACATTTGATACTTATAATGACCTTGGGAGGTAGGCGCTATTATTATTCCCATTTTACAGTGGAGGAAACTGAGGCAAAAAGAGGTTAAGTGATTTACCCAGAGTCACAGAACTAGGAAGTGACTGAGGGTGAACTTAAACTCAAAGTCTTCTAGACTCTTGGCCCTATGTCCTATCCACTTTGTTACCTAAATGTCCTAGGCTTAGACCTATCATTCCCTTCCTCATTTTCTAATCCTGTACCCATTCTCCTATGTGACACTGAGCCTTGTACTTTATTCCAGTTCTTATAGGAACTTCTGACAGCAAAAATTAGCATTAGTCAATAAATAAATAAGCATTTATTAAGCACCTGCTGTATTCCACACACTGTGCTAAGTTCTAGGGGTACAAAAGCTAATACAAAGAAAAATGTGAGCACTGTAATATGGATACCAAAGAAACTAATGAAATCTTGGGGTTCACTGGTTGAAACGTGGTGGCCAGAAGGACTCTGCCCTGGTCAGACTATATCTGTGCCATGGTGCTCAGTTCTTAATTCTGGGCGCAATATCTTAAGAGAGATGTTAACAAGACGAGGAACATCCAAGATGGTGAGAAGCTTCCAGCTATATTCTATAGAGACTGACTGAAGAAATAAGGTAGGTTTGTGGTTTTTTTTTAACTTGGAGAACTGAAAACTTCTTGGAATATGTGATAGCTGCCTTAAAAGCTTGATGGTTGGTCAAGAGGAAGAATAAACATTCTGAGTGGTTCCAGAGAGAGGGCACTAGGACCAATAGATATAAGTTAAGGAAGGCAAGTTTCAGATAGATATAAGGAAGGATTTTCTAACCACTAAGACTATTAAAAATGAAATGGGCTACCCCATGAAATCATGACCTCTAAGCATTCAACAGGTGTTAAGGGATGTGATTCAATGACCAGGAGTTGTCCCTGTGCTAGGTAATGAGGTTACAAAGACAAAAACAAGAGTCCCTATATTCAAGAAGCCTACATTCTAATGAGTAGATTAAGCATGTGTATACATAAGTAAATATAAAGTATATGCAAAGTAATTATGAGAAGAGGATGTTGATAATGCTGGGAAGAGAAGGAGAGGTTTCAGCTAGGATGTGGCTCTTGAGTTCTGCTTTGAAGAAAGCTAGGGATTGGAATTAAGAGCCTATTGTATAGGCTAAGCCCAAAGTGGTAAGGGCTTGAACTAGAATAGAGGTGTATTGGAATATTATTAGAATATTAGAATTAGAATTTTAGAATTGAGAAGAAGACAGAAGAAAGGTTGTGGAAACAGAATATACAAGATTTGGCAACCAATTACATATGGTATTTGGTGGAGGAGGAAGGTAAGAGAAAGGAAAGAGTCGAGGATGGTTCCAAAGGTTGCAAAATTAGATAATTAAAAGATAAAAAATTAAATCAGATAACATATGTATGGTATTTTGAAGGTTTAAGCACTAGATCAATGTTATTGTTATTCATTATTATTATTTGTTGTAGGGATAGTTTAAGCAAAAATATCATTCATTCTATCCTAGACATGTTGAATTTGAGATGCCTGTGAAATATTCACTGGTGGAAGTGTCCAGCAAGTAACTGGTACCATGGTGGGTCTATATAGTTTTGAGTCATCTGTATTGAGATGACAATTGAACCTTTTGCGATTACTCAAGGAGAGAATATACAGTGTACAGGACCCAAAATAAAACCTTGGGGATGCCCACAAATAGTGGGAAGGAATAATAATCCAACAAAAAACCAAAATTGACTGTGTGACCCTGGGCAAGTCACTTGACCCCCATTGCCCACCTTTACCACTCTTCCACCTATGAGCCAATACACAGCAGTTAAGGGTTTAAAAAACAAACAAACAAAAAAAACTGAGGACAGGTAGGAGAAAAAGAAAGAAAGTAGCAGAATAAGTAGAAAGTAGCAAAAGGAGAGGAAACTCTCTAGGAAGCAGGGATGGACTAAAACTGCAAAAAGGTGAGAAAAGGCCATTGGATATAGATGTTAAGAGAATACTGGGAACATTGGAGAGAACAGTTTCAGTCAGTTGTAGGATCCGAAGTCAAATTATGAGGAAGTTCAAAATCAGTGAGAGTTAAGGAAATAGAGGCAATGAGTAGAAAAACCCTTATCTAGATTCACAGAGCATTAGAACTAGAAGGCCCCTTGGAGATCATCTAGTCGGGTGATTTTACAGACAAGGAAACTGAAGCCAAGAACACTTAATTTACTTAATAAAGGTCATATAACTAGTTAATAAAGGTCATAAGGTTCACTTCATCAGAGTAGTATTAACTAGTCTCTTACACAAGGACAATACGTCCAATGATAAGGTAATCATTTTTTTTTTAAGTGGGAAGGTAAAAAACAAACAACCAAGCATCTCTATGTACCAATAAGACATCTCCACCTGGGTGTTCCACCATCACTGAAAAGTTTGTATATTAAGGACATATGGATGAATTCCAAGGTGTGGGAATTCCCTCCATGACTAGATTTGAATCCAGGTCTTCCTGAATACAAGTCTAGAACTCTATTTGCTACGATAGCCTGCCTCTCCCAAATATAACTTAAATTGAATTGATCATCCTCTCCCCTTCCCTAAGTCAGCTTCTCTGCTTGCTCTACCCATTTCTGCTTATGGGAAGACAATCCTCCTGTCACTAATTTAAACTATAGAGGCACGTTTCACCCTTTTCCCCCCCTCTTCTCCTCTCTATATAAAGTATGTCACCAAGCCCTGTCAGTTCACCAGAGTCCCAGCCAGAATTGATTCCTCATACCCCTAATTCCAAAAGTAACTATTATTTCTCTCGCCCACTTAACACTTACTATTAACTGCCATGACTGCTAATCTTTCTCACACACATGCCTTGCCTCCCCAATGAGGCTGCAAGCTCCCCAGAGACTGGGACCACGCACATCTTATCAATTTCTTTATCTCCAATAGCTTAGTGGGATGATAGAATGTTGGAGCAGGAAGGTGAAGACATCAAAGTCCAACACCTTTATTTTACAGAGGAAGAAACTGAGGTACAGAAAGACAAACTGACTAGCTCCCATTCACACAACTGGTTAGTCGCAGAGTTGTTATTAGAATCCAAGTCATTCCTTCAATGATACGACAATAATTCACTGGGCACCTACTAGCCACATCACTTGTGCTAGAGATTGACTGGATTTAGATACGACATCATCTTACAATTTAGCTGGGCGAGAAGATGCACTGATAACTATAATGCACATTATTACATGATGGGTGCATTAGGAAGATGAAAAAAATGTACTACATGAGGTCTGAGAGGGAAAAGTCATTATTGGGAGGACAGTCATGGAAAGCTTCATGGAGGAAATGGCATTTGAGTTGGACTTTAATGGACAGGAAGGAATTGATTAGGTCAAAAAAAAAAGGAGATGGGAAAGCATGCCATGTGTAAGAGAAAGGGAACAAATTTGAGATGGTAGAATGGATTTAGGAGATGAGGATGGGGAGAAAGGAGTGGATGGAAGGGAAGGCAATATGACTGGAGAACAGAGATAGTGGAATACAGTGACATTAGGTAAGACTAGAAAAGTAAGGTGGTAGCAGATTAGGGAGAGCCTTGAATGCCAAGTAAAAGGGTTTGAATTTTACTTGATGAGCAACAGAAACAACTAATTTTTTAATCATATCTTCTGACTTACAGTAGAATGTTTTTTAGAAACTCTTCTACATTGTTCCCTAGAAATAGTCAGTAAATTCTGATTGATTAGTTGAATGATTGATTCCATTGACTCATTTCCATATCTGTAAAATGGGAGTATTTGTATCACTTAGTTCACAAGTTTGTTACAAAGAAAAATGCTCTGTAAACGTTAATACCTATATAAGCTTGAGCTATTAGTGATGCTGTTTTTTAGTGGCTAACAAGGGAATTACTCCTCACCAACTAGAGGCCTTGCCTGTTCCTTCACATGGAATGACAAGCAACACACAAATTCTTTCTGCCATGTCTCGATGGCATTCTTTCAGTGGTTTGGATATGGCAAGGATAACACAAACATAGTTTTGATTTAAACACATTTCTGGGATTCACTGGTGGTTGTATTCTGGTATGGCGAGAAGAGCAATTGGACCTTGATTCAGTTCCCAGTGCTGCCACTAACCTAGCTCTGTGACCTTTGGGAAACCACATCTTTCTGGTTTGTAAAAACTGGATAGAAATAATTTGGACTTTTCCTACCTCATATTATGGATGTCCAACATCCACAAAAACCCTCGATTTTGCCTAGGAATACTTGAGTTCAAATCTCAGTTCCTGCTATTTACTAAGCTACCATCTGGGCCCATTTCCTCATCTGTAAAAAGGAGGAGGGGAGATTTATAAGATGATCTATTATCCTAAAGAAGTAGTGAGTTTTCTGTCACTGGAAGCCTTTAAGTAGACTTGTAGACAGGATTCATGATTTGGTTGATATCAGACTAGTTGAACCCAAACGTCTCTTCTATCTCTGGGATGCTATGACTCTCTCTACATAGCTAAACTGGCTCTAAGTACTGGCTAGGATCTGAATAAAATCTAGGTAACTGCCTCAAAATGTGCAACCACATCCTAACAGAAGAGAAAAATGTGTATTTTATTTAAAAAAAACACTCTTGCCTTCCATCTTAGACTCAATACAAAGTATTGGTTCCAAGGCAGAAGAGTGGTAAGAATTAGGCAATGGAGGTTAAGTGACTTGCATAGGGTCACACAGCTAGGAAGAGGCCAAATTTGAACCCAGGACCTCCTGTCTCTAGGTCTGGCTTTTAATCCACTGAGCCACCTAGTTGCCCAATGAAACATGGAGGAAGTCTAGCTACAAAGCTTCTTGCTTTGCTTTGGGCATTAGACCTTATGATTAGCAACTCCTGATGTATAATTTGATCCATAAGCTCAATAACTCTTGATGTAAAAGCATATTTCAGTGGAGAAGCACAGGAAGACATCACTGGGCTCAGTGGTCTTTGTCTTCATCTGAGGTCTGCAAGAAGGCCAGAGAGGGGATTCTTCCTCTTCAGAAAGGCATAAGAGCTAGCATTTACTTAATGAGAAGATAAAAAGTTTTGATAGGAGCGAAACATCCCTTGCCCTGACATCCAAATATATCCTATGATACTGATTAGCTGCTAGAGACTCGGGTTAGGTCTTCCCCAAACTCAAAAGAATTTTCATGAGAAAACGAAAGGTTGTGACGGTCGAGTTTCTACCACTTGGCCAAATGTGAATGGAAGCACGTGTCTTATAAAGCAACATCTTCAAAGTGGGCACACGTGCCCGAAGGAAAGAAGGAAAGGAGCCAGGCACTGTGCTAAGGACCCATATCATTTCATTTGTTCCCCGCAACAGCCCTGGAAGGAAAGTACTATTCGTATCCCAGCTTTGCAGTTGAGGAAACAGGAAGGCAGACCCAGCCCTAGTATGTCTGAGGCTAGATAGGAATTCCTGTCTTATTGTCTCAAGACCCAGCAGTCTGTCCTCTAAATCAATCAGATCGAAGAGGGAAAGATGGTATAAAAGCAATGGAAAATCCCCAAATCATCTATTTTTATCTGTTTCGTGGGTTACCAGACAAATAGCCATATATTTCACTTGGGGTGCCTTCCTAGCGCTTATCTCTTTCCAAGGGTACAGACGCCGGTCCAAGTACTAGCTGGGCAGCAGGACATTACCCCAATGCTACGAAGCAGATGAGCTGCTCGGGGACAGGCAAGAGCTGGCTGTATATCATATACACATTTGTAAATTATGTGCATTCCGGAGTGGGAAAGAGGTATATAAATTAAAGCACATGCACGCACACATTCACTCACACACACGCACAGACTCATTAGCAGAGACAGAAGGCTGGGTTTAATGGAAAAAATTAGCAGCTTGAAACAGTAAAAACCTAAACTTTGCCACCAAAAGATGCAGGGCAACTTCACAGAATTTTTTATGTGGCCCATAAATTAAAGCAGAATGGTGGCTCGGCAGCACTCCCTGGTACAGAGGGGGAGCTTTTTTCCTTCCCATGCAGATTTCCAGACTGTGTGGCAGCATTACAAATGTCCTGAGCAGTTTACATACAGCAGCACAGCATGAGTTTGCTGGAGGATATTGGAGCTGGTAATTGCTATTCTAAAACTGGCCTTGTAAGCTTGGGGAAAAAAATTTTTTTAAAGGCATTATAAGAGCTTTATAAAGCCATAAAGTGCCTTCTGAGCAAACCAAATGTAATCTATCAAGAGAGACAGGTCTCTCAAACCCAAGCGGCAGACCCCATAACGCATTGTATGATTGAGAAGTAAGCCTAGGAAGAAGATGAACATTTTCCATTTCGAGTGGCACGGTAGGGTGGAAAGAGCACCAGAAAGGACTCAAAAGTTCTAGCTCTGCCACGTCCTGGCTGTGAGACTTTGGATAAGTCACTTGACCTCTCTGAGTCTTAGTTTCCTCATGCTAAAATGCAATAAAATAATACCTGCCTTGTTGTCGACCACAAAGGGTCCCTGTGAAGCTTAAATGAGCTAATGTATACATTCTGATATAAAAAAGAATGATATGGATGATATGGAATAATATATTTTAAATATTCAGTATTATCATCATAGCAGGAATCTGGATACATGATCACATGAGGTCCATTTTAAGGACAATCATTCTGGGATTCCCCACTAGCTCTAGCAAAAACAGCCTCTCGAAATGTCTCAGTGCTAAAGCAAGGCTAAGTCCTCCCTAGCTAAAGTGACCTCAGATTCTCAGCCAGATATTTATGCCACCCAAATTTATCCTCTCCCTCAAGTTATACCATAAGAGACCTCAATACATATCCATAAAGAATTTAACGGGAGGGTTGGACTAGGTGGTTTCAAAGATTTCTAAGATTCCTCCTATATACAAATGCTAGACTAGAGTGGATGAGGAACAGACTTGGAGTCCCCCACATCCTTTCAGGAGGTCCAAGAGGTCAAAACTGTTTCCCTAATAATACTAAGAAGTTATTGCCAATTAAAATATTTCTCCTTTTTCCAACTACGTATCTGTGTGGGGCCAAGATTTTCATCATATATTTTTATGAAAACAACATATTGCAACTGTTTGAATGCAGAAGCAGATATAAAAATCCAATTATCTTCATTAAGTCAGGTATTAGAGATTTTTGCAAAAATAGGTAAAAAGAGATAAAAGCACTTCATTCACTTTCACAAATTTTCGTGAATTTCACTTCAACGTTCACTAATTTTCTTAAAAATGGTTATTTTTCTTAAAATGTTAACATGTAATTGGTTGTTAATTTTTAATGAATTCGTAAATTTTTTAACTAGCAGTGTAAATTTCTAATATGGTAAATATTGATAGCTATAATTCACATAAACAAAAGCTTTTAAAGGTTCTCAACAATTTTTAAGAGGGTAAATGAATCCTTTGACTAAAAAGTTCGAGACCCATTGTTCTATGGGGTGCCTACCAATGCTCTTACTCTTGGGCATTAGGCCTTCCAAAACAAGGCAGAAGCTTCTCTCCACCTTCTTAAGAATCATCTTGGCTGCAGAGCAAAAGAAGCAGAACCAGGAGAACATTGTACACAGAGACTGATACATTCTGGCACAATTCAATGTAATGGACTTCTCTACTAGCAGCAATGTAATGGTCCAGGACAATCCAGAGGAACTTATGAGAAAGAATGCTACCCACATCCAGAGAAAGAACTGTGGGAGCAGAAATGCATTAGAAAAAATATGTGATTGGTCACGTAGTGCGATAGGGATGTGATTGGGGTTTTGATGTTACTACTGCAAATATGAATAACATGGAAATAAATAGGCTTTGAACAATGATACATGTATAATCCAGTGGAACTGCTTGTCAGCTTTGGGAGCAGGGAGAAAAGAGTGTGTGTGGGAATCATGAATCATGGAACCATGGAAAAATATTCTAAAGAAAAAAAAAAAAGAATCATCTTGGGCAAGTCAGATTATCTGCTTCCTAGATGGGACTTAGTTTCCTCTTTTACAAAATCGGAGGGTTGGACTAAGTGATTTCTAAGATCTCTTCTAGTTTTAAACCTATAATCCTATGAGTAAAATTAAAACGATGTTACAACCAGGAATGCCCCAAATTATTGAGTACTTCTTACAGGTTACCTCATTTTTCTAGACTGAGTTCCTACTTGATGCAAATTACATAAAGGGATGTCATTCACGAATCCCACCAACAGCCTTTTCTGTTCTTTGACACAGCCTCAAGTTGATTTTCAGTGCTTTTATTCTATTTTTTCTTATCTCCCTTCAACTTGGCCTTCAGACACTTTCTCTGGTGTTTACAACTGAGGATAAAAAAAGTATCCTTTCCTCACATCCATTGCTCTTCTATTCTAGGGACTGCAGAAAGTTCTATATCCACTAAAGAGTGTGTTTCCGACTTTCAGACATTCCTCTTCATATAGAAAAGTGTACATTTCTCCCAGCTTTATAGGTTAGGAGAATCAAAACCCATAGAACCATTGGACTAGGACTAGAACCCAGGTTCTCTTGATGCCTGGTCTCTCTCTCTCTCTCTTTTTTCCCCCCTGGGCTCGTCCCCACCTCCCAAGTTCCCTCAAAGTGCCCTTCGACAACAATAATCCCAGTCTTTTCATACCACAATATTTCATAGCGGAAAACAAAAGCTATATAACGCACAATTACCCACTTTCCATTGTATTTTAACAGCTTTATTGACAGCACAAAGTACCGCACAGGAGCAGTAGAAAGGGAGCTGAAAGCATGCTCCCTGGGAAATGTGTTTTTAGTTATGTGTATTTTCATAGTTTTTGCAACACCTTATTAAAGTTGAAAGCTATATATAACAGCATTACCGGTGGTGCTTTTCAACTCCACTGAAGTCAGATTTCGTTACAACCCTACACAAATGTGACCTGGCTGCCTAATACATCTGCTCAGGCATTTTTTTCCATGTCCTCTCTAAGCTCTCAGGTATCTTTCCCCAACCCCCTCCTGGACAGTGCAATCAACACACACAGATCAAAGCTCCCTCTCAGGTAGCCTGAGCCGGGGTGCAGAGCTAACTAGCCCACACTTCAAGGCTTTCCAACTTCAAGGCCTTCCATAAACTGGCCCCAACTCACCTAATACGCACCCTCAAATGATGATACAATCAAAAACAAGATAACAACGAATGCACTTTGCAAGTCTTAATGTGCCATATAAATAATAATAGTTAGCCTTTATATAATTTAGTGCAAAATTTATAAATATTATTATCTTTTTTCTTGTCTTTTGTATCCCCAGTACAAAGGCTGGTAAAAAGAAGAGACTTAATTATAATTTCTTGAGTAGAATTGTTCATTTTTTTTAGTAATATCCTAGTTTTCTTGACCCCATGGACCATAGCCTATCAGTGCTGTCCGTGGGGTTTTCTTGGCAAAGATACTGGAGTGGCTTGTCATCTCCTTCTCCAGTGGATTAAGGCAAACAAAGGTTAAGGGACTTGTCCAAGGTCACATAGCCAATAAGTGTCTGAGCTGGATTTGAACTCGGTCCTTCCCGATTCCAGGTCCAGGGCTCTATCCACTGAGCCACCTGTTTGCCTTCCATTAGAATTGCATCCTGCCAAGCTAAGCCTATTACTTCGAGGACATTAGCTCCTGTTGGTCATAGGTCTAAAGCTGGAAGGTACTCGCTCAGAAGTCGCCCTGTCCAGGGCTTTCATTTCACTGCTGAGAAAACTGAGGACGAAGGAGGTTCAATACCTTGCCTAAGGTGACAAAGGTAGCAAACGGGTCTCCAGAATCTGAAATTAGTGCTCTCCGACCCACTTCACGCTGCCTCCCAGCCCTCTATTCGTTACCTCCCGCGGTATCCGCTGTCTATATTACATATCCAGGCACTCGATTAGATTCAATTTACCTATTGCCTAGAAAAGGTTTGACTAGAAAGGAATTCAATTGATTTCACAATTCACGTGTGAAAATGTGGCTCGTGGCCATGGGTGACATCTCAGAGTAAAACGAAAGCTCCGAGAAGCATTATCGTGAACTTTTGCACCAAGCCTCCGCTCTGGCATCCGTCTCGTCTCTGGGGTGCTTGTTTGTCACCAGCCTTGTCCGAGTCAGGGCGGCGCTTCTCTCTGCTTCATTAAGGCTATCTGGTTTTTAATAACGGCCCCAAAGTAAAAGAGTAAAAGATCAGTGGTAGCCCTGATAAGCCTAGGAAAAGTCGTAATACTTATTAAATAATAGGCTTCGCGGTTATGCCCGCTTTTCAACGTCTTCTGAGGGTTTAGGAAAGTACTGGGTGGGTAAAAGGAGGTCCTTCTGTATCACCATTCTCTTCCTCCCTCCCCTGCCTCTGCGTTCGTCTCCCTTTTATATTCTCCATTAGAATATAAGCTTCCAGAGAGGACCCAGTGCTTAATACCGTACCTGGTACAAAGTAAATGCTTAACAAATGGAAGCTGTCGGTGAGGTGGTGCAGCAGCGAGAACAGAGCCCTGGAGTCAGGAAAATCTGAGTTCAAATACAGTCTTGAAACATTTCTCCTATGAGTGACCTTTGGCAAAGCATTTAACCTCTTTGCCTCGGTTTCCTCATTTGTAAAAAATGGAAATTAGAAGAGCACCTACCTCTCAGGACTGCTGTGAGGTTCAAATGAGACAATAATTATGAAGCGCTTTGCACAATATGGTGACACATTCTAGATACTATATAAATGCTTAATACCTTACTGTTCCTTTCCCCTTGACTTGCTGACTGATCCCAAGAGTCCCAGGAATAGCAGGGACACACACACTCCCCACCCCCACCCCCAGGTGACTAACTCTGCTTCCAGTCCAGACCCTGAAGCCAACATCCAGGGAATCCATTTTTGTGGAGATGGGACATCTGCAGCACAGCCCTGCTTCTCTGGCAGCCACAGTAACTAAAGCCCCCCAAAAGAAAATTCTCAACACCAAAGCCCTTGGCACCGACAAATGTTTTAATATCAGAAATGGATGTAGTTTTATCGGTGGAAATAACATTAATGAAGATTCCTTACCATTTTTTTTTTTTTGCCACTCCCCAGAAAGGAACATGGGATCATTCCATCAGACTTATATTGCTGCCCCCATGAGAAGGTAAGCTTTTTGAAAACAGGAAGTGTCTTGCTTTTCTCTTTGTATCTCCATTGCTTAGCCCATAGTATGTGCAGAAATTATTCCCCCCCCCCCATTCATTCAAGGCTGTTATGATGTTCAACAATAATACCAATAGCTGGCTAGCATTTATATAGTACTTTAAGGTTTGCAAAATGCTCTTTGTGTTTTATTTCATTTGGTCCTCACCACAATCCTGCAAGGTAGGAACTATAATTACTTCCATTTTACAGATAAGGAAACTGAATCAGTGAGAGGTCAAATGCTTTGCCCAGGATCACACAGCTAGTAAGGGTCTGAGGCAGGATTTGGATTTGGGTTTTCCTAACTCCAGCTCCATCATTCTATCCACTGTACCACCTAGCTGATATCAGATGTGAATGAAATATTCCTGGATTTGCAGCTGGAAAACACTCCAAAAACATAACATCATACATTACCTTTTATTTTCTAACAAAACATGGCAATATATAATTTCCCCGCATCAAGTCTTGCCTCCCCTCTTCTAAAAGTCCAGGACTATCTTTTAATCTCCACAGCCCTGGTCTGATACAGATCAAATAAGAAATAAGATCACAATCAATGATTGTTTAATTTAATTTAATTAAATTAAGAGAAGGGTGTGTTTTTGTGCTAGGGAAAGGGGAGAAGAAGGGATTCCCCTTTTGTTTTGGTTGGGGTTTTGCCCCAAGAAAAAAATCCTCCTCAGCTTGTCCCTGCAGTGCCTGCAGCCCTGGGAGGTCTCATTATGTACTAATGATTAAAACCGCACCTTGAAAACATAAAAGCTCTATGTAAGTGGGTAATCCTAGTAAGAGAGGCTTAAACCCTGCTTCAGGCAGGACAGAAAGAACTGGAAATGAAATTCACCCACTTCCCTTCTTCTCAACTGAAGTGCAGAAAATGAGACAGAATTGAAGGGGAAAGCTAACTGTAAATCATGACAGCTAAAATCCAGCTTTCCTCTGCCCTGAGATGTTGGGAATATCCAGAGTGGGACTCTGGGAAACCGGGCTCCCCCAAAACCTGGGTAGAAGGACAGAAATGAATGACTTCAGGCTCCACCCCAACCTGGGATCCTGGACACAAAGCTGAGAACACTAGAGGACTTTTTGGTTGGAAGAGTGCATGCCCAAGTTCTTCCTGCTCCCAATTTCAAGACTCCTGCATCCCTCCCAAACCTCAGTTCAGGCATGTCTTTAAAAACTTTGTACTCTATTGTGGCAGGCTAGTCAATTCCAGAACCACCCTTCTTTCAGGGAAGGGTCTATACAGTTCCAATCACCCAGGAAATCCAGGCACATACCAAGCATTATATCTGAATTATCTAAGTAATTGTAAATACATAATCCTAGAGTGAAACATCTGTCGACCATCAGTCCCTGTAATGTAGGTTAGGAAATGGCATCCATTACTTCTGAGTCAATGGCTCAAGCACTTTCTGAAAAACAACAACAGTGTGGTCCAGCAGCCTTCCATTAGTCACAGACTAACAGAATAGGAAGGTCCCTTAGCGCCTAGCTAGTCCAACACCCTACTTTTACAGAAGAGTAAACTGAGGCCTCAAAACGGTTAGTGAGGACACATGGCTAGTTAGGGGCAGAGCGTGGTATGAGATGAAGAAGATCTTGAGCAGCCAGGAGTATTCTTCCATCCCTTTGTGAGATTTACCCCCTCAGAGCCTTCTGGTAGGACCTGATGCCTGGGAAGACCCCACAATCGGGCTCTCTCCTACTGATCTGTCAGGACCAGTGTCCCCAGGGGCAGACGAGGTCCTTAGTTTTCCACAATGCCCATAATTATCTCTTTTGGGGGGCATTATTTTTCCTTCAGCCAAAATCTTAACAGTCTGACTAATGATGCCATGAAATATTCTTTTTTTCTAATTAGTGAGTATTTGTTCTTAACGGGATTCCAAATACAATTCTCATTAGGGGGAAATCTGCTCAGCATGTACTAATAATGCATGTGGGCCTCTACACTCCTCTAAGTGCTCCCTACTGTCAGCAAAGCTCAATACAGCTTTCCCTTTGGGGGAGTTTGGGGGGAAGAGGGGGGGAAAGGTTGAAGGGAAGGAGGCAGGTTGCAAAAAAATAATTTAGAATTTAATTATTCAATTTCACATGTGAAATTAAGTTGAACCTAGAGTGCCTAACCCTGAGCAATTAAACCTGGACTTAATTTAGCCTAAAACACAACAGCTGGAAAAACAAACATTCCTCTCCTCCAACCCTTTCCAGACCTTGGGGCCACTGGGTAGATGCCCTGAGGGAGGGCACCAGATGAATTACTTAATTTCTAGAGAAATGCTGGGGTCAGGTGCCCCCTCACCAGGATTCCCCCAGAAGGCATCTAGGCATCCCCCAGGATCCATTCTCTGCTATTCTCTAAGCAAGAATTATTCCCTCCATTTCATGTGGGATCTACTCTATCTGCAGTGTAAGTGCACTGGGCATATATCCCTTCACCTCCCTGGTCCCCAGTTTCCTTCTCAGTCAGATGAGGGGGTTAGGCTGGATAATCTCCCTGCCAGCTCAAAATGTATGGATGTATAACCTGCATAGAACATATTTTGAAATAAATTTGCATAAATGTATCCCCAGCCTTCACATAGATACTTCGCTTAGAGGTACAATCTTCCTCGTTTGCTTCTTTCTGTTGAGCCAAGACCCCCCCAGCTTGAGGAATAGGAGGGAGTAAAGATATGAAGGGCAGGAAGTTTCTATCTGCTCAAGCATAGAAAAAAAGATTCAGGCAGACCAGAACATTGGCTTCAGATTAGGATCCTGTTCCCCTTTAGGAACCTTCTGCTCCAGATAAAAGGGCATATTCAGTTTTTCTGTCTTCCCTCCTTAGCTCCCCTCACCCCAACTTTTCACATATACACCTTTCACTTTCCTCCCTCCCAGTCACTGTTCTTCCTCTCCTTTCCACTTCCCTAATCTAAACCACATGCATCCTTTAAGACTTAACTCAAATACTACCTTCCTTCACAGTGCTTTCCTGGATCATTTTGTCCCTCCTGGATCTCTCCCTCTGCAAAATTCATGGTAGTTCCAGCCTGCCATTTTCTAAACCTTAAAACATTAAATAAAATTGTGGGGTTGGGTTGCTTGTTTCCTCCCTCCCCGCCCCCCCAGACCTGTGATTTCATGTGTGGTGAATCCCCTATGTGGAAACTCCCTTTTTCAATGCAGGTTGGGAAAAAGGAACAAATATTTGTTAACAATCTACTATGTGCCAGGCACTGAGCTAAATACTTTACAAATATTGTCTTGTTTCATCCTTACAATAACCCCATGAGGTAGGCGCTAATATTATCTCCATTTGTACGGTGAGAAAACAGAGGCAGATAGAAAGTAAGGGAAGTCAGCAATCTCGTCCCTTCAGCTTAGATCTTAGAGTGCTGTCTGGAACATGGAATAGTTAAGTGACTTGTCCCTAATAACACTGCTGGCAGTGTGAATCAGAAGCAGGACTTCAAGCGGAATCCTCCTGATTCCAAAGCTAGCCTTCTATCCCCTACCCAAAGCTGCCTAAATGTGAGTAGATAGAACTTCTCCTGCTTCTTACATAGTCAATTAGCTTTTCCCAGGAATGTGTTTTAATGCCTCAACTGGATTACAAGTTGCTTGAAGTCAGAGAGGAGTTATGGATGATGCCTAGGGTATAAGCTAGAGGAACTAAGAGGATTGGTGGTACCCACAAAAGAAATAGAAAGATAAAAGAGGCGAAGGTTTGGGGGGAAAGATAATTGAGTTCATTTTTGGACATGTTGAATTTAAGATGTCTATGGGGAAGGGGCAGCTAGGTGGCTCAGTGGATTGAAAGTCAGGCCTAGAGATGGAAGGTCCTGGGTTTAAATTTGACCTCAGATACTTCCTAGCTGTGTGACCTTAGGCGAATCACTTAACCTCCACTACCTAGCCCTTGCCACTCTTCTGCCTTGGAACCGATGTACAATATTGATTTTAGGATGGAAAGTAAGGGTTCAAAAAAAAAAAAAGATGTCTATGGAACTTCCACTTCAAGAAACTCAAAAGGCAGTTGAAGATACAAGACTGGAGGTAAGTAAAGAAGTAAGGGTTGGATAAGTAAATTTGAAAATAATTAACATAGAGATGACAATTAAATCCAAGGGAATGGAGAAGATCCCCAAGTGAGATAGTGTACAGAGAAAAGAAGGCATAGGACAGAGCCTTGGGGTAGACATAATCTTGATGAAGATCCAGTAAAGTAGACTGAGAATGACTGATCAGAAAGTTAGGAGGAGACCCAAGAGAGAATAGTCATAAAAACCTGGTAAGAAGATACTTTTTTTTAGAAGAGATTTTTAAGGAGAAAAGTGGGATAATGACCAAGGCAGCACAGAGGTCGTGAAAGATAAAGATTGAAAAAAGCCATTAGATTTGGTAATTAAGGGGTCTTTGGTAACATTAGAAAGTAGTTGCTTAAATGATGAGATCAAAAGGTAGGTTGGAGAGAATTAAAAAGGAAGAAAGGAAAGGAAGTAGAGGCACGTATCATAGACAGCCTTCTCAAGGAAGTTCATTGCAAAAGGTAGGAGAGATATGGGACTATAGGTAACAGGGATGGATCGGTGAAGTGAAGGTTTTTGGACGATGGAAACACATAGGCATGTTTGTAGGCTTGTCTTATGACCTATTACTCCCCTTCAAGAGTTCTTCAGTCCAGTCAAAATAACCTTGATGTTCCTTAGACAGTCCCTCTCGTTTCAGTGCCTTTGCACAGACTGTTCACCATGTCCAAAAGGTATCCCCTCCTTATGTCTGCCTCTATTAATCACTAGTTTCCTGTGCTCCAATACACTTCCTACATACAGGAGGCTTCTCCTGACCCTCCCAACATCCCAGCTGCTAGCATTTCCTTCCAAATTACCTTTGCCTTTTCACTGCATTTTGAATGTTGTGTATATAGTATACTAATGCCAATATGTGTTGTATGAACCGGTAGAATGAATGCTCCTCGTGGGCAAGAACCATTTCATTTTTATCTCAGTATCCTCAGCACCTTGCACAGTGCCTGATGAGTACATAGTAGGCATTTAATAAAAAATTGGTTTTTGGTTTGATAACCATGAAGTTAGCATTCAAATCTCCATGTTAACGAAAGGCAGTGGTGGTGCAGATAATTTAGAATAGCAGGTGATCGATCTTTTAGTTTGAGATTGTTTTAGTTGATGCTTTTTCTAGAACATACTTGTGATTCTGATTGTGACTGTTAAACTGAATTCCTTGAGCACAGCTCATCTGACAGTCAAAGGCTGTGGCCCAAAATCAAACTGGAGTTTCAGAGGGAAAGTCATCCAGAGATTAAAATTTTGTCACATATAATCTAAAAAGTGGATAATCCATGGAAAGATAAAGGAGATTTGTTGTACTTTATATCTATCTTTCCATCAGTCTCCCAAATGTTTTACAAATGAACTTTTATCCTCTACCACTCCCTAAATAGGAAAACCCTCATTTTCTAGATGGGAAAAATGAAAGGAGGATGCAAGAGACATATATATTTCATGCCAAACAATAAACCATAGGGGGCAGGGTCCCAGAGTCCCAGAGGCTGATTCCCAGGCAGATATTCTTTTCACAAAGCCAATCCTAACATAAAAATGGGCAGCCCAGTTAAATAGCCCCGGGACACCTTACCTCCTGGGCTTAGACTTGTGTCTCCAGTGCCACATTTGACTCAGGCTAACTCTACCACACACTTCTCAGGAATTCTAAGCACCTGTGTATTAGGAGCCAAGAGGTCTCCTCAGACCAGACTAACCACCAAGCTGACCAGTCCAGCAGCCTTTATCCAATTGCCTTCTGCCCAAGGCCACTACTGAGATGTGTCAAAATTCCATTCTTGAATTTTATGCCTAAATTTTCCTCTTCTCTGGGGTCCCTGGGCCTTCCACCTATGAGGAAATCTCTTTTGCTTATCCTTTTCTAACAGAAGGAGGAAGCCACAGTGGTTCAGAGTCCTGGATACTCGGTTCAGCAGCCTGATCTCAAAGGAACGTGCTTAACTTGTTTGGTGAAGGTCACTTATTCCTATCTCTTCTCATATCTAATGTTTTCATTCTTTCACAGACCCCCTCATCAGTGGCCTAAGTCTGAGCAAAGCTGGAAAGAAGCATGGAATAGTAAGTAGAAACCACCCCAGGGTGGGAGTTGGAAGTCAGACCCCGCTTTGCTACTTCTTGGTTTTATGATATTCAGAAAGTCATTTCTCCTTTTGGAGCTTCTTTCCTCATTTGGATCAGCTAGTCTCTAACTATCCAGCTCTAATATTTCATTACTCTAAGGAAATATAACAGATGTTATATCTGTTTTGGGTGGGGAGATGGGACCTCTAGGGCAGCTCTGGCCACATTTAATCCCCCCAAATACCCCTCAGTGGACGAGGCAGTTGCTATTCCTGTTGCCAGTCCCAAGGAACTAGCTGATTGCCAAAGTCCAAATGGAAGTAGGGCTTGGGAATCTTTTAGTGAATGCATAATTCCCCAGACTTAGCCCATCTTTCCTTCCTCTCCATCTTCTCTGCACACAGTAAACACTTAATAAATGCTTGTTAACTAATTGATTCTTGAATGCCCCAGAAGTAACAGGAAAGGATCATAGGATATAAAAGTGGAAGATCACGTAGCTCAATCCCTTCATTTTGCTGAATTCAATCAATCAATAAACATTCTTTAAGTGCCTCCCATGTACCAGACAGGGCAGCTAGTTTGGCCTCAAGTCAGGAAGACTCATTTTCCTGCCTTCAAATATGGCCTCAGGCACTTACTAGTAGTGTGACCCTGGGTGAGTCACTTAACCCTATTGGCTTCAGTTTTCTCATCTATGAAATGAACTGGAGAAGGAAATGGCAAACTGTTCCAGTATCTTTGCTAGGAAAACCCCAAATAGGGTAATAAAGTATCAGACACAATTGAATTGACTGAACAACCGACACCAGCAACTGTGCTAACTGCTGGGGTACAGGTACAAAAATGAGAAAGTCCTTGCCCTCAAGGAGCTTACATTTTACTGAAGGTGCAAAAGAAGTTAGGAGGAAGAGTACACTTAGAGGAAAAGATGAGCTGTTTTAAGACATGTTGCCTTTGAGAAATCTATTAGGGCATCCAAGCAGAGATGCCCAACAGGCAAAGGAGATGTAGGACTAGAATTTAGGAGAGAGGACTACTGGGTTTGGAGATCTGAGACATCTGTACAAATATAGTTGAATCCATGGGAGCTGATGAAGTCACCAAAGGAGAAAGTATGAAGAGAGAAAAAGAGACACTACAGGACAGAGCTCTGGGGTGTGCCCAAGAATAGGAGAGGAATTCAGGTGATAAACTTGCAAAGAGACTTTAGAGATGACCTTGTTTGATCCTCTCATTAAATACCCTGTGTGCTTGTTGCCTTATCTTGCAAATGGAGGAACAGAGGCTTTAACAGTTTAAGAAACTTCCCCCAGTAAGACAGATAATAATGCATATATGCAGCAAGGTAGAGCAGGATCAAGATTCAAACCTAGCTGGTTTGACTCCACATTTCATGCTTCCTTAACGCCATACTGCCCAAGGATCCAAATTCAATCAATAGCTCTTCTCTAGACCACTGTCCAAGTATGGGGAGCTTTTCCTCTCTTCTAACATAACCCTAAGGAAGTTCACATAACTTAACAAAGTGTATTTTCTTTTTGTGGAGGAGGGGGCTTTGGGTAGGAATGGGGGAGATATTTCTCCCCCCTTCTCTTGGCCCAAGACAGTATGTGGACAATTTAATTTGAGCAGCTGGGACTGCTAAGGGAAAACACTCGGGCTGCAGGTAAATACAACTTTGGGGAGGCTTAACTGGTATTTTGCTGCCTCTGAATGCAGTAGATTTGCTAAGGGACCAGGAGACAGCTAACAACTGCATTGCATCTCCTGATCAATGCTCCTACTTAATCAGATATCTGGAGAGCTCTAGCAAAGGCAGAATAATCTTTTTTATTTTATACTTATTTCCTAATGATTTTCACCCAACCTCTTGCTGCCTTTGCCCCTGCTCTGCAAAGCCAAATTGATATTTCTAAAGCACAACTTCTCACCACACTACTCCACTGCTCAAGAAATTTCTGTGGCTTTCTATTGCCTCTATGAGAAAATACAAACTCCTCAGTCTGGCCTATAAAATCCCTCAGTTTCTCTCCAGGTTTTTTTGTTCAGACTAATCACACTTCCTCTCACCCACGACATTCCAGCCAAACAGGTCTACTTACTGTTACCTGTTCATAAAATATCATTTCTGACCTCTGCAAATCTGCATAAGTTGAAACTAGGAATGTTCTTCTTTAAGTCTCTTCCTCAAATCTCAAGTAGCACTTCCTCATCACATCCAGCAATTCTCACTCTCTTCCCACCCCTGAAATTACTTTCTATTTACTCTGCATGAATTTTATCAATACATATGTGTTTGATATTTATTTCCCATTGAATTTAAGTTCCTTACAGGCAGGGCAACTGCTTCATTGTTGTCTTATCCCCAATGCCTGGTATGTCATAGTCATTAATTAGTGCTTGCTGGATTAAATTAAAATGTCCTGGTCATAACAACCTATCTTGCAGCCTACAACAGTTTTCCCAGTTTTTTTTTTTTCAACTTAAGGAATCCTGAAATATCCCAATGGCCCAAGAAGACTGGATCCCCAAGGGATCAATCAGAATATATGAATTAAACAACCTACCTTAAGCAGGTGGGCACATCCTCATCATGCCAGGTCACTAGCAGGGGAGAGTTATGTTTCCAGGGGAACAAAAGATCATTGATGCTTCCTTCTTTCATCTCTAACAAAGCAAGTTACCCCACAAGCCATAGGGGAAAGGCTCACAAGCCCTTTAAGACCAAATGATATTCTTTCTTGGGAAGGCAGTAGAATCTACAATCATTCCTATTCACTAAAACCAAGAAAATTGGACTGAGAATATGAAAACCTAATTTTGCCACTTCCTGGATATGTAACTAGGAAAGAATTGCTTAACCTCTCTGATCTTCATTTTTCTATTCTTTGAATTAGAGATAACAATCACAGAGTCTTAGAGTTAGAAGGAATCTCAGAGGCCATCTGGGCCAAACCACACCCCATTAATCTCTTCAACAACAAAAGTTAACAACAACAAAAATCCATAGTTAACAAATTGTCATCTAACCTTTGTTCAAAGACCTCAAAGGGAACCCACCACTTCCCAAGACATCTCCATTCTATCTTTAGGCAGCTCTATGATTTAGGAAGTTTTCCCTTACATCAAGCCTAAAGTTGTCCCTTAACACAAGCTCCTTCACTCAATGTATGAATTTCCTCTTAGAAAACCAAAACTGTCCCATTAATCAAAGTGGTATCTCCTCTACAGCAAGAAAAGTATGTAGCTGCCTTTAAAGACGGGAGCAACCTAAACTATGAGACTCAGGCATTCTCTCTGAAGCATAGCTTAGGGATTGAGTATAAATTCTCCCAAGCAGATCTGCTCTCTTCAAATGCCCAAACAGAGGTGGAATGGGGAGATGGGAAGAGGAGCCTATCTAAGGCTATAAAGTGGTAACAGAAGGAAATAAGAACTTTATTAAACATTTATGACAGACCAAGCACTGTACTACATATTTAACCCCCTCACAGGGTTTTGGGAAAGATCAAACCAAATAAAGTTCGCAAAGTACTTCACAAACACAAAGCACAATGTAAATGAGCTGTGATGCTCATGATCATCATTATTTTTAAAGTATGTGAAATTGGGGAAGGACAACAACCTGACTTGAAATCCCAGGAGGGATTTTCTTTTTTTTTTCTTTGTATTTTCTTCCATGTTTTTTCCCAAATAGCAAAGGTAAGGCAAATCTGTTGTTGTCCTATTCATTCCTTGAACTGATCAGCTTTACTGATTAGAGGATGACCCCTTAAAGTTCTTTCCAACTCTGACATTCTATGAATATGAAGCTTTGAGGTCAATGCTGATAAATTTAGTCCTTGTACAAGCCAATAGCTTTGTTTCATTGCACAATTATAGGGTGTACTACTGTCATTGGCCAACCACCTGCCACTCAAGGTGATTAAGTCAAGAGAGTGGTTTGCTACAACTCATTACCACCCCTGCAAAGGTGACCCTAAGGATATTTATTATCTACTGGTAGCAGATAAAAAGGCAGCAAATGACCTTCAACACCACCCCTCTAAATGTGGCATAAGCTTTTCCTATTTGTGAGTTTCCCATCTTGTTTCTATACTTGGATCTCTTGCCCTCTGCCTAACTAAAATCTACCTATCTTTCAAAGATTAGCTTAAGTTCCTCTTTGTCCTCAATGGAACCTCCCAGTCTACTCTAAATCACAATGATCTCTCTTTCTTCACTCATAGCACTTAATACCCCTCATCAATCATGTAATGACTTGGCGAAGCTCTTATAGTCGTCATCCAGTTATCCAACATCAAATAGACAAGAAGTGTTTTGAGAATAGGACCTAGGGTACTCCCATCCTTTTTTGTGTCTTGGAGGTGATGAAATCCAGCAGAAAGTTCAACAGACTTTGAATCAGAAAAAAATTGGGTTCAAATCCCAGCTCCCATACTTACTGACCATTCACTTTTCCTCTCTCTGTGAGTCTTTTGCAAAATGAGGTCAATAAAATCTGTACCATCTACCTTCTTACTAGGTTCCTATGAGGAAAACATTTTGTAAAATTTAAAGTGTTATGGAAATGTAAGATTATAGACATCTTCTCCTCTTGTACTACTGAGTAGATGTATAATCATTGTTTGCTGACTAATTAATGCTAATCTATGACAGACTGTAAGTTCATTCATCATCATAGGGGATTAGACTATAAATCTTTCTGTCTCTAGGCACAGGTTGAATCCATCATGAAGTGTCTAGAGGAGCCATTCTAAAGTATCTCTAAAATAAGGAAGGAAACTCAACCAAAGTTATTGCGTAAATGGGATATCAGTCTAAAATGATACCTAAAGCAACACCAAGAAATTATTCCAAGGCATCTAGAGGCCTAGCTATCACCAGTGCTTCTCAGTGTTGAAACTTGGGCTACTGAGCACATGGCAGGAGAACAGAACTCTTCCATAAAATGAAAGACAAAGCCAGAAGGAATCATAGACTATCCAATATTGGTGATGACATCTTCAAATGGACCTACCATCACATATACAAATAAATAACAAGTTATAATCATACGTAGAGCTTCTAATGCCTGGCTCAAAAGTACCTTAGCTGTAAAATAAAATAGCACTTTGAATCACAGAATATTTGCGTTGGAAAAGATTTTAGGGATCATCTAAACAAACCCTCCCAAAGGAAATTGAGGCCCTTTTCACTTAATAGGAGTTGCTATTCATTCCAGATAAAAGACTGAGGGGCCATTTGTGTTAGCACCTTCACTCCCTGCAATAGGTGAGGCATCTATAATCTTTTATATCCTTTATTATCATCTTCCTCATCTACCAGGCAAGAAAATGAGTCACTAAGAGAAGAATGACTCCAGAATCAGTCAAGATTCTGGTTGACACCAGCCCCTCAACACAACTTTCCCTCAGACACGAGGTCGAAATTCAGAAGACTGCCCTGGCCCAAATGCTGATAGCCAGTAATTTGGAAACCACCCTACTGAGCACATTTTCTGAAGACAGGACCTAGATTTTATATTTCTTTGCATCTTTGAGAAGCATTATGGTATGGTAGAAAGCTCACTGGATTTGGGAGTCTGGAATGACATAGATAGTGTGGGGTAAATAAAAAGGGATCTGGATTTGGATTCAAGAGATCCCTTGAGTTTCAATCATATCTTTGCTGCTCACTATCTATATTACTTTAGGGATATATCTTGAGAACCAATGGAGGGAACCATGACTTTGTTGTTGCCATCTCTGCTTGCTGATGGAGGAGTCATGTATGACTTTAAAAGGGCTAGTCCCTCAGGCTATAAAAAATTAGATCATGGAGACCAGAAAAAACCAACAAGGATTTTTATTCTGTCCAGTCAACCCTCCAGTTCTTTCCTTAAGTGTTTGTTATTGTTGTTGTTAAGAAGCAAATCACTTAATTTCTCTGGGTTTCCTCATCTACAAATTGGAAGTATAATCCCTCTTCTCTCCAATCACTTCTCATCTTTTTCAATACCAAGATCCTTAACTAAGGAATAAAAGGATTTTGAAACATTAAGTTGCTTAATTTCAACTCTTGACCTTAGTTTCCAGCAGTCTAACCTGTAAAATGAGGGGACTGGACAAGATGATCTCAAGGTCCCTTCTAGCTCTAAATACCTATACGAGTACTAAAGTCACATCAAGGATAGAACCAGGATAGTTAAGGCTATAAGTTATTTTTTTAGACACAGGGGGAGGGGGATGCTAACACTAAAATGGAGATTTCTATCTAAAAGATGGAGAATTCTAGATACCCAGATGACAAAAAAAAAAAATAATGCATTGTTCAAAGCACCTGTTTTCTACAGTTGCGTTCTGTGGGATAGGAGCAGGCCAAGAATAACGCCACATTGTCTCTGAAATACCTAGTCCTCACAAACCCATCTTCAAGGGCCTGATCTTATTGCCTTGTGACTCTGACACAGTTTGATTTACTTCGATGTTTCCATGGGGACGGACATGACTTTGGCCCTGGTGCCAGAAGCTCATAGATAGTGGCTGGAGGTGAATCATTCCAGCCTGGCAGGAGGTGGTACAGACCTGTGAAAGTCTTCTTTCTAACAACACAATGTTTCCCAGGAGAAAATAAGGTTGTCTTGTTGTTGTTTTTTTTCCCCAGTGTCTCGGCTACAGTAGGTATTTCCTGACAGCCAGATTCACATGAAGGTTCATTGATATGGACATGTGAAACTTAATTGAGATGAACATGCTGAGGCTTTTTATAATAAGAATAATCTGGGTGCCAACTAGGACTAATGAGGAAATTTGAGAACAGGAATATAGAATATGGGGGTGGGGGTGGGGGTGGGGAGGAAGCCCCCAAAGCCCTCTTATTTCACTTCTGACCTTTGGCCAGGTGAGTTTGATTCACTGAACCCTAGTTTGACACACTGAAGCCCTCTCTGGGTCTGAGCCCTGGGAGACTTTCATAGCCCTGCCCCTGAGGCAGCCAAGGCCCAAGAAAAAGAAATGGTACTCAAAAATAGTTTTTCCCCAGGAAAATACCCCAAAGTAAAAATGCTTCCTGAGAGGGCAGATTGTGGAAGCTGGAGGTCTTCCCTGATTCAATCAAGTATTTATTGAGTGCCTACTACTACCCAGCACTGTACTATGAAGGATTGAAAAACAAATAATCATAGATTTAGAGCTGGGTGGGACCTACAAAATCATCCTGTCCCAAGCTCATCATTTTACACATGAGCAAACTGAGACCTTGAGGGATGAAATGATTTCCCCTGATCTCAGTAACAGACCCAAGATTTGAACTTGGAACCTCTGACTCTAAATCTAGAGTGTACTAATTAGGTACTACTATTAGTACTTTCCAGTGTACTAATAGGCTCAAGACCACATCAGGAGCAAGTGGCAAAGTCAGATTCCAATTCAGGACCTCCATCTCATTAAAAATTTTGCACTATTTTCACAAAGAATTTCCAGCTCAATAAGAAAGGGATTCATGCAAATTCACTAGCAATGCAAAGGAAATAGTAAATGTCCAGTAAGTGATACGTACAGGTCCTACATGGACTGGAGTGATTAGGGAAGACTCTGGGGGAGGTGAAATTTGAATTAAGCCTTTAAGGAAAATAATCACAAATAGATGACATTTATACAGCTCTTAAAGATTTGCACAATGCTTTACATACATTATCTCATTTCATCCTTGCAGCAACTCAGTTAAATACTACATATATTATCATTCCCATGTTAAAGATGAGAAATTGAGGCCCAAAGAGATTAGTTGAATTGTCCATGTTCATTCAATTAGAGTTATAGGCAAGATTTGAACTTGAGTTTCTCCCAACTACGAGTCCAGGCCTTTTCCCATAATATATTGTTTCTGGATGGGGATTGATGGAAGTAAGAGAGGTTGAATAAAAGGGGAAAGAGCTAAAAAGTGTTTCTGAACCCACACTCACTTCTGTCTCTGGAGATGAGGAGAATCCAGAAGAGGGCCAAATATTTGATTCATCAGAGAAGGGCCAACCTGGGTTGAGTTTCCAACCACGTCCTGAGGTTCCCAGTGCTTAAAGACAGGGCACTTTAACAGATCAGGAAAGAGTCAGAGTATTTCAAATCATTTCCTAAGATCTGGGTGTCTACTTTGAATTCTAGTGTTCCAATGGGAACAGAAAGGCTTAATAAGTACCTTCTAGTAACTACTGCTAACAGCTCTGACCATCTCATTTGCTCCCAAACTTTCAATGGCCTCTGACACAGAATCAGAATCAAGTCCAAAATCCTCACTCTATTATCCAGGCTGTTGCTTTTCCTCATCATTCCCCAAGTGTCAGAAGAAGTCGAGAATCTAAGGAAGGTTAGCCCCCGACTACAATTAAAGTAGAAGAAGGGGGGTTTGGCTCAAAGTGACAAGGAATCTTGCCCTATAATGTCCTTAAATATCAGGTAGTCCAGACAAGCAAACAGGGGTTCAGTTAAGTGTTAGTATTTCCTCCTTCCTCAAATTACCTCATATTTACTTTTTCCTCTACCACTCCTATCCCTAAATCCAAGCTCCCTGAGGATAGGTGGTTTTGTTTTTCTATACCCATTCTTCCTGAAAAGTCCAGTCTGACCCTCAAATTTCACCTCAAAACTCCCACAGTAAGTGATTAATCAATGTTGAAATTGTACCTGCACCACCTCCCAGGCCAGACATCCCACTGTATTGGATGACAGCAAAAACACACTCAAAATACAGATAGATATTTGGTGCTAACAGAGGACCGTTTGTCTATCGAAGGTGAAGGATTCAATCTTGCACAGGCACCTGGGTAAACCAGCTACATGTGCATGAGGCTAATGCTACAAAACTAGCCTTGAATTACTTACATGGCAAGGCTACGGTTGTAGGAATATGTAAGCTATATTTTAAATTTATTAGTAAATCACCATCCAGACTCCTATGCCAACCAACTTTTCCCATGAGATATAATCATTGAGGCAGCTAGGAACACAGTGGATAGAGCACCAGGCCTGAAGTCAGGAGGATCTGGGTTCAAATCTGATCTTAGTCACTTCCTAGCTATGTTACCCTAGGCAAATTGACTTAATCTCGATTGCCTAGTCTTTGCCTCTCTGTCTTAAAGAGTTGTTACTAAGACAGAAAGTAAGGGCTTAAAAAAGGAGAGAGAGAGAAGGAAATATGAAGAATACAGGGAGACCTGGGAGCTCAAGAAAAGTAAAGGAAAAAATACTGTATGTGTAAATAATGACTACAAAAATGTAATTGGAAAAAATAGAATAACTCAAACACTTAACACTGATTATATGATTATAACCAGAAAAGAGATGTGGAAACGCATCTCCCTCCCTCCATTACGGAGGAAGGAGACCATGGAGGTGGGATAGAGCACATACTTGACTGATAGGAAGGTTAGTTTTGCTGAACTGCTTTTTATCCCTTCCTTTTTTATTCTTCGTTATAAGGGATGCTTCTGCTTCTCTGGGTAGGAGATAACAGATATATTGGGAAATGAAGGAAAAGTAAAAACAAAGAGATCAATTTAAAAATTAAAAGATAAAAAATTGCCCTAACATACAAGTTGTTTTTTTTTTTTGAGGGATTCACTTTATATATTCTAATTACAAAGTTAATATATATGTCATAAATAAAACAGGGGCAGCCAAAGTAGCCCAGTAGATAGAGTGCTGGGCCTGAAATCAGGAAGACTCATCTTCATAAGTTCAAAATTTGGTCTCAGAACACTTCCTTGCTGTGTGACTCTAGGCAAATCACTTAGTCCTGTTTGCCTCTGTTTCCTCATCTGTAAAATGAGCTCGAAAAGGAAATAGCAAACCACCTCATTATCTTTTCCAAGAAAACCCCACAAAGGTCATGTCACACATGACTGAAATAACTGAATAACAATAGGTAAAATATGTTATCTTCATTTCAGATCCACTGACAACACCTCCAAAGCTAATAGAACTACACATCTATAAACAGGGCCGTGAAGATGAGGAAGGGTGAAGAGAGAGGATCCAATGACTTGTCCAAGGAAAAACAAATCTCTCATCTATCCCTCATCGTGTTACCACTTCCCCTGGTAGAATTCAACCTCTTTTGATAGCTCCTCTTACAACCCACCCTGATACTTTCAAGTCGAAAGGGAATTTCAGATTTCAGGGAAGGCCCTTCCTTTCCCTTGCCTTTATTTCCAACTTTGACAATGCTCTCTCCTTTCCCCCCTCCAGCATTCTGCTGTCAACCACAGGAAGAACCTTGACAGAGTTATTAACCTTTGCCCTGGGCCTATCAAAGAATTTCTTAGGGACAATACCTTTAACCCTTCGTTACTTAAAAATACTGATAATCACGTTGGGTCAGAGAGGAGATAGATCTACCTACAAGGTGGCTGGAAGTTATCAGGAATTATCAGTCCTCTATCTTATTGCCATGAATAGATTCTTCAAATAGGGGTTCCTCCTCAGAGATCCCATGCCAAAGCCAAAAGCTAAGTAATTCCCCCCCCCCCCCCATTAACAGACTCCAGGGAAGACTAGGGGAATCCCACCAAGCTGTTTGGCTCTCCCCCAGAATGGTAATCAACAAGAGAAGGATGGCTTCCCCAAGGGACAGCTCCCTGCCATGTGTCTGGCTTTTTCCTTCCAGAGCTGGGAAAGAGAGACCAGGAGTCCTAACTCCCATTATAACAGAGTCAGAGGCCACCCCAAGAGCCTTCAATAAGGGCCTCTTGATTTCCCAAGCCCTTTAGGGTTCCTACAGCTCTATGCCTCTATGCCTCTGGGTCCTTGGGTCAGGAAATTCTCTGCAGATCTGCTTTCAACTCCCACAGCCTGGACATGTACCAGCTTTTAAAAGAGAGCTGAAGAAATCATGAAGAAATGACTCACCAGACCACAGAATCCAAATGAATGTGCCAAAAGGGGGAGGAGACCTCCCCCAAGAGATCCAGAGGATTGATTTCTTCTAGAATTTAAGAAGTATGAGGGATCCTAGATGTCCTCTAGCATAATCTCTTCCTTTCTATAATTGAGGACATTGTAGCTCAGACATGGTAAATGACTTGCCCAAAGTCACACATTGTTAATAGCAGTGCTTTTTCTACAACATCATGCAATTTATCCAAATTCTATCCATTCTTCAGGGCATAGCTCAATTTCCATTTCTTCCTTGAAGGCTTTATCACAGTAGTCCACAGTGATCTCTCTGTGTCTCTCTCCTTCTCCTTTTCTCTCCCTGTCTTTCTGTCGGTCTTTCCTTCTCTGCCTGAATCTGTATCCCTTTCTTTGTCTCTTTCTCCCTGTCGACTTGCCTGTCTGAATCTCCTTACTGCTGTCAACTCATAGTCAGATCTACAAAGAGAAGCCACAAGATAAAATAGAAAATTCACTGGATTTGAATCGAGATCCTATTTCTTCCTAGTTATGTGACCTTAGATAAATTGCTTTCCCTCTCTGGGACTGTTTCCTCATTTGTAAAATGAGAGGGTGACCTCTATGGCTCTTTCTAGCTTTTTGTAATACTAATTTCAACCCTTAATTATTATTCTCTATTTGTTTCCAGCTGTAAACTCCTTGAGAGAAGGGACATAATTTTCACATGGGTTTTCTACTCTGCCTGACCCCCCAATACAGTACAGGGCATACAGTAGATGCTCAATAAATACATGTTAACTAATTGATACTTCATGGATTTGTATTTTAGGTAGAATTCTTTCTAACTTGGATCCTTCTAGGTTTCTCTAAGCCTGTATCCCCCCCATCCTCCCACCCCCACTGGAGACCAGTGCCAGTAATCTACATGATATCAGCAGATCAAACAGGATGTTCTCCCTTTTGAGTAGGCTCAGACTCAATACCAATAATAAATCCCATATGCAACAAGGACAAGTGGTCATTCAGCTTCCGTGATGAGGGTGACTCCCAAGCCTGGAGGCAGGCCACTCAGTTCTGAGACAGTTCCAATAGTTAAGAAGTTTATCAAGAGACTCCCAGAGATAGATAGCACTCCCCCACAGCTATCTCAGGAACCTTAATCTCAACTCTACTGGTGAACCACTAATCCATCAATATTGGGAAACAAGTTTGTGTGGAATGTGCCCCTTGCCTCTGAGATGAAATCATGAAGGATAAACCATGATCTCTCACTAAATGATTCTCACTGTCACCGTCAGGGAAAGAATCCTAGGCAAAAGGAACTATAGGCTTGATGGAATATGTGCTCTTTTAAACCACTTAACCTAGGGTTTCCCAGCTGGTCCATTTTAAAGGTCACTTTGGTTGGTTCCATGGCCAAAGTACCTCCGTTGTTCACAAATAGCCACTGTCCTCAGTGTCCCCAAGTCTATCGCCACTTTGATTTCTATTACTCATTGATCACAGCACCTCCCTAACTTCATAGAAATCAAAAGTAGATGATTCTCCTTTAGATACATGAAGCCCTCACTTAGCCTCTCTAGATATTGATTTTTATTCCCTGTACAAAAGGGAAAATAATTCCAACTCGTTCACACAGAGGGATTAGAAGTAGGAAGAGAAAAAGGAAGAGGAAACATCTAGCAAAGATCTCTGAGACCTTTACAAAAGGGTCCTGGTCTAAGAGTCAGAGCACCTGTGTTTGAGTTTCAGCTCTGCCACTTATTAAAATAGAACCTTGGACTAGTCTCCGAACATCACTGAACCTCTGATTTTCCATCTGCAAAAAAGGGCATATTAATACTTGTATTAACCTTATAGGGTTGTTATAAACCTTAAAATGATACATAAATATAAACTGTTTTCAGTGTTATTGCTTGAACCATAGGGAATGTCTGTCTTTATTATTTTTTAAGTGGATTTAGGCCTGCTTTGAGGAATACTCCTGAAGGGCCTTTGGTCGCTAGACCTTAGGATCTCTGCGATGAAGCTCTCTAGGCTGCTGTAGGAAGAAGAGACTTTCAAAGTTGAATGCCCCCTTTCCTCTCATCCCAACTACTACCCCATCTCACAAGACTCCACGAATTATAATGGCTTTGATAGGGGCTCCCCTGCTTGGGTGAAAACATGTTTATGCAAAGATTGAACTAGTAGGTTAAAATTATGGAAACTGAGAATTGGTGGGGACCTTAGATATCAATCTAGCCAACTACCATATTTTACAAATGAGGTGACATCTAATATTAATATCGCTCATTCATTATTACTGAAAAATTGCTCATAGGCATAAAGAATTTTCAAGTTTACAGAGGAATTTTCTCATAACAATCCTGTGAAATAGGCAGTGCTGGGATTATTAGTTCCATTTTACAGATGAAGGAACCGCACCTCTAAATTTAATGACGTCTATAGTCACAAAGCTCAGAAATGTGATCCAGGACTAGAACCCATGCGCCTTAACTCTAGTTCCAAAGCATTTTTTTTTATTATGTCATGTAGCAACTATGCTGATATCAATTTCTCTTCACAGTGTCCTTTGATGGTGAGGAGCAGCCAAGAGTGTTGCCAATAGTTTTTGTTCTCTGTACTTAACTTCTACAAAAGGGAAGTGGAAGCAAAGGCCAAGAGGGAATGGGGATGGCCCTGGGAAGACTGCTGGGGACCTCCCCATGAGGGGTGCTCTCATTTAGCCTATAGTCAAACTGGTATGCATTGGTTACCAAGAATTTGGTTTTTCTAATATATCTTCCATTGCAAAAGGAACAGTCCGTTAACTAGCATTTATTAAGTATCTAACAAGACTACAAGGAAGGAAATCTCATATACTGTAGGACCTATAAGATAACATCTTACATTTGCTGGTTACTTGAGGATTACAAAGTACTTTTCTCATAGCACCCATCATTTATTGTCTCCCCCAATTAGAATGGGAACTGAGACTATCTCAATTTTCTATTTGTAATCGCAATGCATACATAGCACGGTGCTTAGCACATACTAAGCTCCCAATATATATATTTCCCATTTCATTTTGTAGATGAGAAAAATGAGGGTGAAAGATTAAGAGACTTGCCATGTTCATACAAGTGTTAAGTGGAGGAACCAAGTCTTCTGGA
This sequence comes from Gracilinanus agilis, assembly GCF_016433145.1. Taxonomy (NCBI): domain Eukaryota; kingdom Metazoa; phylum Chordata; class Mammalia; order Didelphimorphia; family Didelphidae; genus Gracilinanus; species Gracilinanus agilis. Next base: position 164,774,440 of record NC_058132.1, read on the forward strand.
TCTAAAACCAATATTCTTTACTCTTCAAGAATTGCTATGTTTTTTTAGGGGAAGAGAGAAACAAAGATAAGTTAATTTTAGTTTAACAAAAATACGCTTTTATTTCAATTTGCTCCCCTAGCAAACTATGGTAATCCTAAGTAGCTCATTTTACTTTTAATTTTTTCCCTCTCTTCTTCCTGACCATAGTAACATGCTCTTTCTTCAAAACTGTTCAAAGCCTATCACCAATGTTTAGCATAGTGGCTACTACCAAGGCACTCTATTTAATAAATGCTTGTTGACTTGACTCCAGACAGCTCATTCTGATGAAACCCATTCAATTATGGTTACTCCATTACTCTGTACCAACTTTGCCACTGGTTTAGAAACCTGATGCTATTGGTTTGCACTTGCTCAAAGTGAATTTATGTCTTTTTCATATAGGAAAAAAAGCACTGAATCTGCCTTCAAAGGCCCTAGGTATAAATCCTGGGTTTGCCACTTACTACTTGTGTGACCTGAGCAAATCACTTTAGCCCTCAGTTTCCTCATCTGTAAAAAGAGGTTTGGACTGTATGTTCCTTCGAGCTCCATAACCATGAGACTATGTTTGTGTAGGTCTAGTTTGCCCACTTGAGACTTTCTTCTTGTTTCTTCACTGTAGCACCTACGTCTACATTTATTGCACAACATTAGTACAGAGTGTCCAGCTTTTGATGATAGTAGTGAACTGGGGAAGGACCAAAACCAGAGCAGCGAGCCCGAAAGAAGAGAAGCAGAGAGCCTAGATGAATAATAAACTAACAATCATCTAGGATGACCTAGAACAGGTTTAGCAGAATCACAGAATCTGAACTGGAAAGGACTTTGGCAGTGAGGCAAACTCCACCACTGAGGATATACAAAGTCTCATGATACCAAAACGTAAAGTTGGAAGAAGTGCTGGCCACTATTGCTCTCTCTCCACACCCAGAAAAGTAAAAGTAGGCTCAAGTTCCCCTCACAGGTCACCTGAAAAATTCTGATTGTCCCCAAGGGAAGTCATTTCTAGATGCAAAGTTGACTGAAGGAAGGGATTTTCCAGAAATGAGATGGGGGAGGCTGGGTAGGGTGTGATTAGAGCTAGGGGTATTTGGAAGGAGAAAAGATACTACTGAGATAGGTAAAAAAGCATTCCCATTGCACAGTGACCCACTGATTTTTACCCCCTGTTCCCAGTGACCTGGATTTGGCACAGGCAGGGCCTTCCTCTGACATTGGTCACTGGCACTGCATCTGCTGAGCTGTGTTGCAACTAGCCATGTTAATATTAAATAGCAAAACTAACCGTTACTACTATCACCCAATCCGGCCCCATCCGAACCCTCTCGAGTCTGGTCAGGGCGCCGGGGCCAGCTGCTTTTCCCCACATTCCAGCCAAAAATAATACCAGAATGGAGCTGTTTGGTGGAGACTTAATCTAATCTTCATTGCTTCAGTTTTAAAATATCCTGCCCGGTTTAGGGTTTCTGATTACACACAGGGATGTGTTTTTAGTGAGATGGGTCTTAGCAGAAACGTCCTTCTTGTAATTAGAAACCCAGGCAAGCCAGCCCTGCTGTGCAGCATCCAAGCCAAACACCAGATCCCCCAGAAGACAACACGTTTGCAACAAACTCTTCCCAGGCCCTGTTTGCTGGCTCTTTGGGTTCTCCTAACTCATGGAGATTCTGGAAACCCAGAAAAGTTCCAGCAGAAATATCATGTCCTCCAAATCAGATGAGTTTCTCCAACAAACAGACTGTGATCCTCCTTTCTCACAAATTTTCAAAATGGAGGCAAAAATGAAGGCAAGAAGGTTGGGAAAGCACATGGGAAATCTTTCCCCCTCTCCCTGAAAGATTTAAGGCCAAAGAAAGAGTTAAGAACTACAGTAGTTCCACAGGGGATATCCTTCCCTAATTCAGAATGCTTTATGAAGTAATAGATTTGCAGAGCTTAAAAAAAAGGCATTTCTAATCTGATTCCATGGATTATTTTAATAAGCCCAGGTGATTTCTCAGATATTCTGGCCAAGAATCTTCTTTTATTTGTCAGCATAAATACCTCCTAAATTAGGTTCAGGGGAACAGATCCCTCTCCAGCCCAGTATCCCATCCAAAGGAACACATAGGCTAGTTTAGATCTTTCAAAGGAGCATTAGGGATCTCAGATTAGATTCTATGTATTCTTAATCTTTTTTTTTGAGCCATGGATCCCTTTGGCAATCTGGAAAAGTCTATAGATTTCTTCTCAGGATAATGTTTTTAAAAGCATAAAATAAAATATATAGGATTACAAAAGAAATCAATTCCATTGAGATGTGGTTATCAAAATATTTTTTAAAAACATGTTCATAGACCCCAGCTTAAGGACCCCTGGACTAGGAGAGCCTTTGATTCTCTGAAAACAAGTTGGATGCTGTGTTAATTGAGCATGTGGCAATATTAGAGGGAGAATAGATCAGGAACAGGAACACAGATTTTTAGAGCTAGAAGAGATTTCAGATATCTAATCTGTTCATTTTACAGATGAGGAAGCTGAGGTTCTGGAGAAGTGACATGACTTGTTCAAGGTCACAGAAGTAGTAAGTGGCAATGGTAAATTCAGTTTTCCTTTCGCTCTACCAGGTACAATGGGAAACAGGGGAATTGGCATCTCAGCTCTTCCTTAATTGCCCCTTTTGATAGCCCACTGGTGGCTTTCAAATCCTGGGATGCCAAGGAAGGCATTTCAGTTCCTTCTTCAAAGTATAAAAAAAACTCCTTAAGGTCACGGGGAAGGAAGCTTGGCCAATCCCAGAAGGAAAACACACATACCAATTAACATAGCTGGTCCACTCAGATATTTGCTCCCATTTCCTTTATTAGTTAGTATGGATACAGTGCTGTGTTTGGGGACAAAGCATCCCTTCCATATTTATTAGCAAGTCCTCACAACAACCCTGTGAGGTAGGTATATGGAATTCATCCCACTTTTCAGATGAAAACAATCTGAGGCCCAGAATAATGCAGCCTGTAAGAGATAGGAAGCTTAAAAATCCCATTCCCACACTTTCATTTTGAACAAAGCTCATTTTTCACGTACTGCCAGCCTATCCCATCTGACCACTCCATCCCCTACACTTCCTTCTCAAACCCCCCAAAATCTTACCAAGTATTTGTTTTAATTAAATTAGTAGATCCCAGTTGCAACATGATTTGGCAATACAACTTGGCCAGAGAGAATGTGATTTTAGCTCCTCCCTAAAAAGTCAGTTTTTCAATATAATTCAATCTTCAATAAGTCACGGATTTCAAAGGAAGTGTTTGTATAAACCATAGCATGTTTTGCCAAAATAGAGCTAGCAGCAGCTTCTGAGGATTTTATTTTCCAAAACTTCTTCCATTTTTCTTCCTTTTTTTTCCCTTCCTTTAATTTGTGCCTTCCCCATAGTTTGCTCTGAATTTCATTTGATCCAGACACTTTTCTTCACATCCCCTCCATCTTCACCTCTAACAATTGCATTACACATTTATATATATATATATATATATATATGTATATATATATATATATAATCTTATAGCACAGCCATCCTTGTGAGGCACAGCCTAAGAAATAGGAAAGCTCAAGAAAGTGCTTCTCACTCTCTCAATTTCATATATATGTATATATGCACTAGATTAATAAATGACAGAAATTGGGGGCCAGTTTTCAAAAAGATGGAGATGAGGGGTTCACAAATATCTGGGATATCTAGAAACATGTTGGAAACCTATACATTTTATAGGTTGCTTCTTTAATAAAAGCATACTGAACTACTAACAACTTTGTATTATTAAACCACAAGCATTTCTAAAAATCTAATTTGTCCTTGTTCTGTGACTGTTTACTTTGTGTATTTCATTCACACTGAGTGAGGAAACTAAATTGATCCATTTGTTTTTGTTCATAAATTAAGTTGCGAGGGGGCTCTTTAATATGGGTAATTCACTGTTCTAGGCATGCATTGGTCTCTAATGAGTTACAGCACCAGGTTGAAGATGGACACTGTAGAAAAAAAAATGTTAACATACAATCTGGCACACCCATAAACATCAAGGCCAAGGGAGAGGTATGTTTCCAGTTAAGTTAGAACTTCATGAATTCAGGATTCTCCATTCGTAAGACAGTAATTCTCCTTATTTCATCACTAACTTACTTCAAATGTGTTTATACAATTTATTGCTACTGAACTTCCAGGCAACTGGTGTAGAGTTAATGAAACCCAGCTTGGAGAAGCTTTGAGCTTTAAACGAGTAACCACAGTTTAAATGGTTATGACATGCGGTCAAAGCCACAGCCCAGCCGGCTGCAGTTTCTGTGTTAGGACCTAGTCAAAAAACTTGTAATCTCGCCTTTTGTGCCAACTAGACAGAAAAAAAAAAGGAAAAATAGCTCAAAGTCAGTCTACCATAGTCTTTCCCTGTTTTTCTTGCATGCCATTTTTCACATATTCACCTTCCTAGATTGATGAGTTTTCCTCCCAATTTCTACTCCCCACCACGTCAGTGTTTTAGAGGACCCTCTGAAATATTTAGCAATATTGTTTGAACTGGAATTAGAATGTCAGGCAGTACAACAACTACCCTTGGAAAAAACACCCCCCCCCCACACACACACACACAGACACACACACACACACTATCATCTTAAAATGTCTTCAGGAAGTCCCTGTCTACAGAGGGACATAAAAGAGGACTGAAAATCACTGGCATGTCTTCTTATTCACTTAAAAATTGACTTTTATTCTATTCTCCCCTCTGTCCACTGGAGTTCTCTCCTCCTCCCCCTCCCCTTTGCTCCCCCTTTAATCTCTTTCCATTTCGAAGTTCCAGTAAGCTCCTTCTTGTTAAAAAGAAACATTTTGGGAGGGTAAAAGGTAGGCACTGGACTCTGCCACTGCAATACAATAAAAGCCCCCTTTCAAAGCAGCACTTTCATTAACTTAAAGCAATCTATAGACTTAAAAGCAGAGAGCAGTAAACTCTCAGAAAGGATCATAAAACAGCCAGGCTCAAGTTGGGTACACTTCAGTGCAATTTGCACGATGCATTTTACTGCTGAGCGGTGGTTGGGCTGATCTCCTTTAACCCTCTGCCCCCTATTCTGAAGCAAACTTTCTTTCTCTCCCCTTGCATTCCTTTCTTGAGCACAATGGATAAACAGTGACTGGGGGACCCTCCTGGGGTCATGTCTCCCTCCCCCTAGTGCCCCTCTCCGCGGGAGGGGACGCATACACATTCCAGGCCAGGAAAACAACAGGAGAGAGAGCCCCCCCACCCCGTGTCTAGCCCTGCCTCCTGCTTCTACTCATTGATCCCCAGGCTGCCTGCTGAGCTCTCGGACTGGTTTGGAAATTGAGGGAGAGCCTGATTTCGAGTTTTGGAGTTTGCCTATTTCGAACGCTATTTCATGTCACCACCTCGCACGCTCATACTTTAGGATTCATCTTTCCCTCCATCTGAAGTGAGGGACTTAATGGGTGAGGCCCCTCACCCTAGGGTTCTACAGGGAGAAGAAGGGAGGGGGATGGAGTTGGGGCAACTATTGAGACTGACCCCATCCAAAGGTCCCGAAGGCTGAATCTGATGCCCAATTCGACAGGATGGACAGGCACCCTCGTTATTTTATGCTCAAAAACTATTATTTCAAAGATTTAGAAAGCTAACTTTAAGTGTTCTAAACTTGTCCCCAAATCGAAGCTTTCTTGGATTCAGTCAACTAGAAAAATATGAAATTAGAAAAAGTCAACAGTAAAGCCCGGCAGTGCTTCAATAGGAGGCTCCATAGATTTTCGTTGGATTGAATTGTTGAAGCAGCAGAGTAATAGAGTGGGATTTGACTAGCCCTCCCACCCAAAACAGAGTAGCTCAGGATTATGGCTTTGCATTAGGCTCACGAGGAGAGGGGGTTGATGACGGTCAGAAGAAAACCTGCCCTGTGAGAACAGAGCTGAGAGAAGGATGGCTGCGGTGGGGGTGAGGAACAATTACGGAGAAGAAAGCTTCATGCATCTTGTATCCCCATTCAGATTCACAGCCCCAATATCTCAGCCGCAGCTTCGGCATTAGCCCTGCAACCCAATCAAACCTCTGGATCACAAATCCTGCATCCCAAACGCATGTTTGCACGCCCAACTACAACCATTCTAGACCTAGCCCAGGCTCCCAAAGCAACCTCTAATAAATCTTAAAGCTGACCCAAAATCCAGTCGCTGCGTACATAGAAAAGCGCTTCCGGGACTCCGTCAGGCCAGCAGCGCCAGTGCCCCAGGATCTGCCCCAGAGCGATGAGGGGCAAGACTGCTTCTAATTCGCTTAAAACTCTTCCCAATCCAGGGCCCTGGAACTAGACTAGTCCCAGCCTGCTTTCCCAAAGTCTGAGAATTTCTCGTCCTGACTCCCGAATCCATAAGTCCCCAAATCGTCTTTGCCCAACTCGAGGATGCTGCGTGGATCCGAGATCAGGTAGAAGAACAACCAGAAACATAGATTCATCAGCATTGGGGCGCAAGCAACTACTTTCAACGTTTCACAGAAATGCTTTTTCTACCCACCCTGCCGAAGGGCAATGAGACTCAGCTAGAGTCTCAAATTATACCTACCCCGAAGGGCAATGAAACTCAATGATAGTCTCAAACCCAAAATCAGACTGGATGCTATTTCCACATCTTAAATGCAGACCAAGTCCTCCTCCGACTTCGATTCGAAATCGGGTCGAGGACTCAAACCTAAATTCAACTCCAGGCTTCCAATTCCAATCTCAATTGCAGTTTCAATCTTCCAATTCCCATCCCAATCTCCAACTTTGGCCTGGTCCCACCATTTCAATCTCAATAAGATCGTAGCCTTTAAACCTTAATCTCCAATTCAGCCTCGGTCCTACAATTACCCTATCTCAGTCCTACTGCACTAATTCTTTATCGGAGGTGGCTCTAAACCGCAACTTCCAATCCTGATCTTCCCCCTGTCTGGGAAAGAAAACGAACCACCCTCAGTCTCGGCTGCTGCACCCCTCGGAGAAGGACTGGCCAGTTCGGCTCCCATCTCCACAGGGAGTGGGAGGTTGCTTCGCCTAACCCAGAGGGAGCGCAAACTTTGCGCAGTGGATTGGAAAGGGACTCCTCACCCTCCTCCCCACTGCTGCCCCCTGGGGCACCCCCCCTCCCCAATCCTTCTCCAGTAGTATCCAACCTCAGTCCCCCGAGGCCACTAAGGCACTGGCCACCAGTCTTCCCTCCCCCCACAGGAGTGCGGACCCTCCTTCCCCTACAGAGAATCCGCTAGTAATTCGCCGGGAGCTTTCGACCTCACGGATTCCCGCTTCTCCCCGATCCAGGGCTCTCCCGCTCCTTAGAGTCTAATTTTCTTGTCCCCATATATCGTTGATCCCTTGGTCTCACGAACACCTAGCCCTTCTTCCCTCCCCTACCCCCACCCCTATTTCTTGACCCTGACACACAGACCTCTACCCCCTTCGGTTCTTCCCCTGTTCCTAGGTCCAACCCCGAAACACCTCGGGCTGTTACACTCCGAGAACCCGGCCCGGATCTTCTCCTAGTCAAGCTGCCGAAGCAAAACCCCGCCTGGTTGAGCCGAGTAAACGCCGGCCCGAGACGCTCCCCCCAGCTCGGAGAACGCCAGTGCAGGGCCGGACCGCGACAAGAAATGCTGAACCCGGAGCCGCCTCCACCCGGTTCCCCAGACTCAAACACGGTTCCCAATTGTCCAACACAATCCCCCAAAGCCCCGGATCCTCAACTCCCGGCCCTTTGCTCTAAAATGCCAGCCCGCCCGCCTTCTCCCC
>NC_058132.1:164786673-164865886 GCF_016433145.1 Gracilinanus agilis
CCCCGAGCAGCCGAGGTTGAGGCAGTAGCCGCTGCTGCGGTGCCCCAAAGGCGAGCTTAGCCCGACCCGCTGCACCGTGCAGGGAGCGCGGTTCCTAGCCACCTCCTTCCCCCGCAGCCTCGCCACGGTTCTGCGTTGTCTAGCTCGTCTCAGTCCTTCCCCCTGCTTCTCTCCTCTCTCCACGCTCTCCTAGTCTCTCCCTTCCCCGCTCCCTGCTTCCCTCCTCCCTGCTGCCTGCTTCGCTCTCTCCTCCCTGCTTCCTCCCTCTCTCCCTCTCTCCTCCTTGCCCTGTCGCAATGAATAATACTCTGGCTTGGGGACTGGAATAAAACACACGCGCTCTGAGGCAGCCGCCCGCAGCAGCAGCAGCAGCCGCCGCCTGCAAAAGCGTCTCTGACATGGAAATGAATGACAGCTTACCTGATGCCAATCTTCATCAGACTGACACCGGCGTGACAACACAGCCTATACTTCCCAGCACTGCTCTGGACGTCAGCAGCACAGGGACCCGCCCCCTGTGGCCCCCCCTCCCTTCACACACACCTCCCCTATCCCCACTCCCCCTTCTCTTCCCACCCCCCATCACCCCCACCCTCTCCAGGCCCCAGCAGCATCCAAATAAGAGGAGCCGCCAGGGTGTCTCCCTCTACTGGAAGCTTTTCGGAGACCAGACTGACTGTAGCTTGCTCCTTCCTGTCTTTTTACCAAGAAGGTAGGGCAGTATCAGAAAAAAGAATATTTTTGCAGGTTATGGGAGATCTAGGTGAATTAAGGACCCTAAGGATCTCTAAGCATCTCATTTGCAATTTATTACCTCCTACATCCCACTTTCAGTCCCTCCCCCCGCACCTTTGAATTCTTGGAAGAAAAAGTTGAGGCAGAGCATTATGAAACCTCGGAGGAATTGGGCAGTTCTGGGTTGTTGTTGTTGTTGTTGTTGTTGTTGTTGTTGTTTTTCCCCTTTGGACTCTAAGAAAAGAACTTCACGGAAAATCACAAAATGTAGCACAGACTAGAAATCCTCCCCATCCTTCATTCTTTCTTGCCTGGCCTAATTTTTATGATTACATTTGAATAATTCTCATTACCCCAGCCCCAGAAAAGGTGTTTGGGTGATGTTCTGGTTAGTTATTCTGACTCTTAGGATTTCTTTCTTGGGGGGGAGGGTGAAGATATAATTTCTCCCTGGGGTGGGGGGGTGGGGGGAGCAGCAGGGAGATACATAAAAGCTTTTGGAGACTTAGGGGATGATTCAGCTCTTTGCAAATGTATGCCAAGTCTGTTTGTCAGCTACTGCTATTTTCATTATAAAAAAGTCTTCAGTAAACTATTTGAGTGGATGATAAGGAGTGTTGCCATTGGCTGGCTGTTTCATTCTGGATCTCACAGGATGTCTTCAACAACAAAGAGGCATTTGGCCCCTCTTCATATCTGTTATAGAGACAGGTAAATGCATACATACAACATGTGTGTACACGAATGTGCACATGCACTTCTATAATATAGCAATCTCTCCTATATAGGTACAGACAAGCTTATTTCACTTTGTGATCCCAAGATTTCCCTGTTTCTGGATCAAGTCGGAACTCTGGAGTGGGGTATTATCATCTAAACCACAGGCACTAGGACCAGGTACCCCTCCAGTCTGTGAACAGCTCCACCCAGGAACAATGCCTATCTGAGCAGGGAATGCTGAAAATGAAATTTAGCTAAGCCTAATCTACAGCCCAGCATCTTAACAGAAAATCACCCAGGAAACCAAGAGCTGGACTTTTAAATGAATTGCTTCCTAGGTCTTTTCCATTCTTCCACCAACATCAATCCCCTACAGCATCCAAGAATAAGGAAAATCAGTTTTCTGTGGATCACAGAAGAAAAATTGAAGGTTCTATCTTACCACCCCAAAACACACTTATTATCCTTCAGTTTGGTTCTCCTATGAGGTACAGCAAACAACACCCTTCCCTTCTCAGCAAGACTCTTCATTGCTTCCTATTAGAGAACTGACTTCTCCTTGTTTGGAACTCTTAGAAGACTATTATGGGGAATATCTCCTAGGCCCTGATCTTCAGGTCAGAGAACCAGCTTGCATTAAAAGTAATGGCATAATTATTATAGATAATAGTAATAAAGGAGTGCATTTTTCCTTTTAAAAAATAGGTAGCACTTATGTTTTTTAATTCTGACAGAGAAGCCCACGGTCAAACCCTATAAGAAACCCTTAAGTTCATGTTGAAAGTGAACAAATATTTATTGGCTTTTGTCCATGAAGGGTTTTCACTTTTAACCACTACTTCAGAGGATAAGTTGCCATATCCTCCAGTCAAAAGGGAGAATCGCACTGAATGTAAATGCTTAACCCTATTAGAAAGGTATCTGTGAGTCAGTTGTAAATCCTGATACAGACACCAGCCAGGCATTAATGATTCACACATGTCACATCACTCATTTTCTGAAATCAAGTTTGATGTCCAAGTCTTTCTTGACACATGAAACCCAGAGACCACAAACTGCTATTTATCGATCTTCCTTTAAAACTGCTGCTGGTATCTCTTAAATGAGTAAACCGATATGTTATCTTATATAAATGTATTTTTATGTTACAAAAAGTAAAGGATCATTATTTGGAATGCAACTATCCTATTTATTGTTCAGGATTTTGATTCTACTGTTTCTTGGATCTTGTAGGAGATACAAAGGAATGTAAGTTTCCAGTCCTTGTATAAAAGCAGCTTACAATCTAGCTGAGAAAATGACATTTACACCAAAAAATTAAATAACAATGTAAGAGTTAAACTAGGATAAACAGACAAATATAAGAACTCTCACAGGCAGTAGATGATTAATTGACAAATGAGTTGTACCTATTGAGAATGTTAGGAGTCTAGAGGAGGGACAGATCACTTTTTGCCCTTTTGGTTATAGCTCAGATCCATAATTCTGATTTAAATTAAAAGCTCTTGAAGGGCAGAGACCAGGCTTATGAATAATTGTTTACAGAGGGTACTTGACAAGCAAGGAGAGGTGGAAATGTAGAAAATGGGAATGAAAATAGGAAAGTAGACCCAGACTTTTCATCTATCTGTCTGGTAGCAGGTGGGGCTATTGATGGGCAAGGGAGCCAAGACTAAAGAGGGAGACTTCTCCCTGATTAAGGGCATGAGGGTTGGTTGTATCCCTGGCTTGTATCTTAATTTTTCCCTTTGGGAAAATTTCCATGGAGAGATTGTAATGAGAATGAGTAGCAGAAGCTTAAATCTCTTGTACAACCATAGCTCTAGGACAATGCTCTAAGCTAGAAATCAGGATGCACAAATCTCCCGTGTGACTCTGTATCTCTGGATAATATTGGGAAAAAACTTCTCAGTCTATCCATCTTACAACATGAAAGACACCTGTCCTCTAGCTATACTGTGGGAACTTAATTGGGTCATGTTTCTAACATGCTTTGAGCTTCTCCAAAATAGAGGAACAATATAATGACAAGGACATGTATAAAAATCCCTTCTCTCTTGTAGTGGAAGAAATGGCTCAAGTAACTCTAGTCCCTCACATCCTCCCCTAAAGAGTACACACACACACACACACACACACACACACACACACACACACACACAACACATATACAATACACCACCACCCCCACCTAAAAAATGCACACTGCCTAATTGCTCATAACTTTCCTACAAATACATATATTATTGCCCACAAGAGAGAAGGGGTTTCCTCCTGTCTCTGCCCTGCTCCAGATTTCTCCTTCAGATCAGCTCAAAAAGAGAAACTTTAGGGGGAGGTGCCCCTCTTACACCAGCAGAGCTTTTTCAGGGAGGAGAGTCAGCAAATGAAAGCAATTGGAATAATTCTGCTAGGTGCCTTCATATCATTCTGGCAGGGGCTTTGAAGTTTCAGAGATAGTTTGAAAGAATACAAAAAAAAATGGGAAAGGAAAAGAAAGGAAAGGAAAGGAAAGAAAGAAAAGGAGATGGGGCATCTTTGGGAAGTATCTAGAAAGAGAAATAAAATGCTTATCCTGTGAAATTTCAAAACAAGCCACTTCTTTGACATATTCAAGTGTTTCACCACGATACTTGACAAAAGAAAGTATACAGGCTGTGTCTCTATCTGGTTTAATTTCTGTCTTGGTAAAAACTATGTTCAGATCTAAAGACATTTCTTTTTCATCATTCCCTCTCTTTGACTCACCTTTCTTTCTCCCCAAATCTGTCCCCATCACAATCAATCAATCAATTATACAGTGAATGAGAAGAGCTATTGAGGTGTTTCAATGGCTTACTCATACCTCATAGTACTGTTGTTGAAAATCTATTTTCAGCTAAATGGAGTCTGCCAGCACCACAGCAATAATAAGACTGATGCCTCCTCTACTGTTTGTGTAATCAAATCACCCCTCCCCCATTCCATTTAAAGTAAACTATCAAATGCCCCAACTCCCTAACTAGGTGAGAATATGCCTCAATCAAACAACTTGTCATAGATCAAAAAATGGTCCTAGATAATAGACTTTAGACTAAATGTGAAAGGTCTCATTTCCTTTTTCCCACACTACCCCCTACATCATTACCTTTAGTGGTCAGGTAGTCTTATCTTCCCATCAGTGTCCTAGCAGCATCCTCAGATGGTCTGAAAGTAGTGTCTGCATTGAGAGCCAAGGACAAATTGGCTAGAAATTCAAAGTTCTACAAAGAGTCCAGAAGAAAAACTAAACATACCTAAGATGAACATCTTACAGACTCTAGAAGAAAGACTTCCAGGAGTCACATTACTCTTTTACCATATGTCCTCTCTGAACTCGAACCCACTTTACCTGGACTCTATTCATTCTTGTTGGAAAATGTCACAGACTTTTTTGTTGGGATATATTTACTTCCATGGCTAATACCCTTTTCTAAAAGCTATTTGGCAATTTGTTATCAATTGATGATTATAGTGAGAAACACACTAGTGGGGGTTCCTGTGCTGTAGCATTTGAGAGGAATCCCTTTGAGTTACTTCCTAGAATCCTTTGGGGGAATATATAGTGTTGGAGATACAACTCCAGTTAAAATGGGGTCGAGTTAAGGTTCTCCAAAGCATATAAAAGCCATATTGATAACAAGTGAAGGCAACACCATCAGTCAGTCAATCAATCAAGTGTTTATTAAGCATCTTACTATGTTTTAAGTACTAGTCCTAGGTTCTTGGGATACAAAAGCTAAAGTGAAATGGTCCCTGCCCTTGAGTGCTTACATTTTAACAGGTATATGTAGGTATTTTCATAATATAGGGTATTCCAGAAATCTTAAAAATCTTAAGACTTTTGGGACACCCTATATAAACAAAATGAATACAAGGTGGTTTTAGGAGAATGGATCTTTAGTTGAAGGGTTCGGGAAAGGCTTCAAGTAGAAGGTGATGTTTGAGCTGAGTTTTAAGAGAAACCATTCCACAATCACTATTTCTGTTCACCCTATTATTTTCGATCCTCTCTATCATTCCCTGAATTCTTACTATTCCACCATTCTTCACGTCATTATTCCTTCCTCAAATTTTCTACATATACTTACTATTTTCACATCCCTATTATTCTCATGACCAACATCCCTAGTACCACAATCCTTACCTAGGACTACAAATCCTACCACCAACTTTCTCATTAACACCATTCCTACCACAATATACATCAGCATTACCCTTACCAACCCTACCACTCTGAAAGCTACCATGCGCCCCTCATCATACCTTGTGTACCATCCCCTAATAGTCTCCAAAGAAGAATCCTCTTTGAAACTTGTGGCTTCAACACTCATATCCCCCATCCCTCTATGGCTAAAGATTCTGTATAGTTGGGTTCTTGGCCCAGCCTTTATCGCTCTAGAAGCTGGACTTCAAGGCACAGGGAAGCAAGACTTATGAAAGTCTGCATGCCAGATCTCATACCAAGAGTTGTTTCTTTCTTACCTTGGGGAACAGGGCTGGGAGTAGCTGACTGAAAGAGAGAGACATTCTTTGTTTCGGCTAGGCAGAGATAGTTTGAGATCTTTCTCAATCCTTTCTTCTCTAGAATATATTTCCCTAGAGAATGTCAACCATAAAGTACTGGTTTTGGATTTTCAAAGCACAGCAGAGAGGAGAGGAAAGGACAAATCTTTTCCTGGACTCCATTTTCATGCTACAGGTAGAGAATCTTTCCAATCAGCATCTTTGTTATCACATTTCCCACCATTGTCTCCACCCATGTCCTACCCAATTCCAGCAAAACTTCAGAAAAGTCAAAAGATGAGTCCTAAATTTCTGGTTGTGAAATGAAAGTTAATCAATCAAATAAGAATTTAAGGATTTACTATAATCCAGGCACAGAGGCTACAAAGACAAAAAATATAGTCATTGTTCTCAAGGAGCTTATGTTAGAGTCAACATGTACACATAAAAGTATTTACAGATATACATACATATACATATATGAAATAATTCTTGCAGGGATTGGGATGGAGGAAAGGAATATTAGCAGCTATAAGGATCTTGAAAGACCTTATGTAAGGAATAATGCCTGAACTGAATTCTGAAGGAAACTGAAGGGTTAGCCTGAGTCTATTGGCCTGGAACCAAGATCCATCTATTATTGCAAAGGCTTTGATGATGTGTTGTATTACAGTGTAGCATTGTTTGCCTGAGTTTGATAGATCTAGAATGACTATTTCCATCCCTTTACTATTCATCTCCTTACCTGGCTCCACCCAGGTTTAAAGCTACAGTAATAAACTCTAAATTCACCTTAAAACTCATGTCTTCTACCCTTCCTCCCTGATTAGCCCTATCTAACTAATTGATCGCTCCTTTATTCTACACCCCTTCTAAACTTATCTATTATTTTTACTACATTACTATACTTACAGAATTTTAAAATATAAATTTAATTTTTTTCAATTAACAAATATCTATTTCCCCCCTCTCACTTCCCCTACATTGAAAAAGATAAAGAAAACCTTTATAATACATAGTCAAGCAAAACAAATTCCTACCCTGGTTATTTGCAAAAAGAATGTATCTCAATCTATACCTGGGTCCTAAAAGAGTCCTCTCCTTCTTTAGGTGGGCAGCATGCTTCATTGCTGTTCCTCTGGAATCATGGCTAATCATTCCAGTGATCAAAGTTCTTAAGTCTTTCAAAGTTGTCTTTACAATGTTATTTATAATCTACATTATTCTTTTGGTTCTGCTCACTTCATTTTGCAGCAGCTCATATAAGTTTGTTTGTTTTTTTAACCCTTACCTTCGGTCTGTCTAGAATCAATTCTAAGACAGAAGGGCAAAGGCTAGGCAGTTGGGGTTAAATGACTTGCCCAGGGTCACACAGCTAGGAAGTATCTGAGACCAGATTTGAATCCAGGTCCTCTTGACTATAGGCCTGGTGCTCTATCTACTGTGCTACCTAACTGCCCCTCATTCATACAAGTCTTGAAAGGTTTCACCGAGGCTGTCCCTTTCATCATTTCCTGTGGCACAAAACATCCTATTACATTCATACTCCATAATTTCTACATATATTCATCAATTAATAAGTACTTACTTAGTTTCTAGTTCTTTGCCATTACAGAAAGGCTGCCATGAATATTTTTGTATATATGAGACTTTTTCCTCTTTCTTTGATCTCTTTAGAATATAGACCCATGTATGCACTTATAATATTAATAGAATTTGGGAAAAGCTGGAAGAGAATTAAGATACCATATCCCCCCTAGCTCTTTCTTTTCATAGACCAGAAGGCCCACTGAGTTAAAGTGATGGGCCCAATGTCACACAACTAATAAATAGCAGAAGTAGAAAGATCATTATGCCATATTCATTCCTCTTTGTATTTAAAAAAAAAAAAACCTTTACCTTCCTACTTGGAATCAATACTGGGTATTGGTTCCAAGGCAGAAGAGTGGTGAGGGCTAAGTAAATGGGGTTGTGTTACTAACCCAAGGTCACACAAGTAGGAAATGTCTAAGGCTAGATTTGAACTCAGGTCCTCTGAACTTCAGGTCTGGTGCTGTATCCTCTGTGTTACCTCGATGCCCCATATAATCTTTTTTTTTTTTTTAACCCTTAACTTCTGTGTATTGGCTCCTAGGTGGAAGAGTGGTAAGGGTGGGCAATGGGGGTCAAGTGACTTGCCCAGGGTCACACAGCTGGGAAGTGTCTGAGGCCGGATTTGAACCTAGGACCTCCCGTCTCTAGGCCTGACTCTCAATCCACTGAGCTACCCAGCTGCCCTCCCAATATAATCTTTTATTATTAACCATTTCCCCAACCTTCAGAATCTGGTAGTGTGTCACACTACATGCTGCATTTCACCTTAATAAAAGAAGCTCTGAGACACTCTGCATACATTAGGTGCTCAATAATATTCAGAATTCAGAATATGCAGAAAAGGAACTTCTCTGTATTGGTAGGAGAACTTTCTCATGGGGAATCCCCAAAGCCAGTGAAATCGAAGGTCTGGTTTAAAAAAAACAAACAACTTGATTTAATAGGCGCAGTACCAGTGCTATATAATGATAGCATCCTAGATAGCATCCTTATTATACAGAAACTGAGGCACAGGGACATTAAGTGACTCAGCCAAAGTCACAAAGGAAGGAGGTAATCAGAGACAGGGTCTGAATCCAGATTCGAACTCCCAGATCAGGGCTTTTTCCACTACCGTGTGTGCTCGAGCATAGGTGCAAATATGAGTGTGTGGGGGCTGGTGCGCTTGTGTTCAAATTCTCTAGCTATTACGGTTCTAAAGGCTTAGACACACATCAGTGCAATCTGTCAGTTTCTAGACATTATCTCTCATGATAATTTCCTGCCAAATCTTTGAGTTGCAATTAAGAAAGTAGATAATTTGCAACATTTTCCTCTGTACGTTGAGATGGATTATAATCCTAATTTGATAAAGACTCTTAATGACTCATTAGCCACCCTTGGCTTCTCCTCAGGTCAGCTAACTTCCCAAGGGCTGGAAGGCAGCTGGCAGCAGAGAGACAGAAGTACTCAGGTCATTAGATATTATTGCTCCAGCAGCACTGAAACAGAAAGATACAACAAGCCTCTTCACTGGCTCCAAAGCACCGACTTTCCTCTCTTTTCGCCTCCCAGATTTCAGCAGCAGTTTTCTTTTCTTTTTTAAAATTTTTTATTTTGAATATTTCCCCCTAGTTACATTTTTCATATTCTTTCCCTCTCCCCCAAGCCCCCTAACCCCCCTTAGCCGACACACAATTCCACTGGGTTTTACATGTATCACTGATCAATACCTAATTCCATATTATCAATAGCTGGACTAGAGTTATCGTCCCCAATCATATCCACATCAGCCCATGTGTTCAAGCAGTTGTTTTTCTTCTGTGTTTCTCCTCCCACAGTTCTTCCTCTGAATGTGGCTAGTTTTCTTTCTCATAAGTCCCTCAGCCTTGCTCTGGATCCTTATATTGCTTCTGCAGCAGTTTTCTTGTCCTGGATCTGAACAAAAACTCTTGATTTCCAATCATCCATAATACTGGCTCAAGAATTCCTTAATCTGCCGAACTTGCCTCTCTCACAATATATAGTCTATCTTCTTCATGGCTACGGTCAGAGTGGATGATGTGTGCCTCCTATCTCAGCTCCTTCCCATCACTTCTCTCTCAGAAAGTGGGACCCATCCTACAAAATGGGCAGAAATCTCCTATGGGATAAGATCAAAATGAATGAACCCAAGTTCAAATTTTATCTCTGCCATTTACTGGTTTTGTGATGTGAGCAAAATGCTCTGTGTCTCTCAGTTTCATTATTCATAAAATAAGGGATTTGAACTAGCCTATCTGTAGGTTCCTCTCCATTTTAAATCTATGATTCTGTGAGTCTATGAACCCTTGACATGAAAGATTAAAATCCAAATCACCTGCTGCACTAGAGACTTTCTAGGGGTCATGGAGTGATAGGATAGATAGGCATGGTGCTATGAGTGCTGGATTTGAATAAAGAGATCCAAGTTCCTGACATCAACATTAATTAATTGTGCAACCACGAGTAAATTAGTCATCTTTCCAAAACTCATTTTTTCATCTTAAAATGGTGATCACAATACCATGCGCTAGTACCTCACAGTTTTTTGTGTGAGATGAAAGCATTTTACAAATCTCAAAACTTCTACAAGTTTGAGTTGTCCAATGACTCCTAGTGGAGAAGTTCTGAAAGAAACCAGATAGATATTATTAAGGCTATCCAGTGAAGGAAATGTCACGGCCCCCTTCAGGCACCCACCTTAGCATTAAAGAATTCTTCTTGGCAGAAAGATACTCTTTATTACACTCCCCTTCCCCCAAAATGTGCCCTTTACAAAACATATACTAAAGTAAGTACAATTATAAGCACACACACACACATGACCAATACTTAAATATTCCATCCACATAAGTCACATAGACACAAAAGCTCAAGTGGATTATAATAGGTAATAATGGCTCACATGAATATCTATATCTTTTTATGGTTATAAAGTGCTTTAGAGATAAAATCTGGTTACTATGACCAAATAGAATCGTCTTTTACATTGAGATTACAGTGCATTTAGGGCTCTACTGAACCCCCCCCCCAAAAAAAAAAAACCAAAAACAAAAAGGCAAACTCAATGTAGAAATGGACCTTAAGCAAAATGCCCTGGAAATCGGGGTAGCTGAAAAGATATGTCCCCTGTCTATAGCTCATTGCTCTTGGCCATTACCAGGGAAGATTCAAGACATAGAAATAATACCTTCCATTGCAATTCACCAGAAGTTATATGGGTATGACAAATGCCTATTGGGCAGAAGCCCCTGGGGTTTCCTTCCTCTCTACCTGCCTGCCTCCTTTCCAATGAGTCCAGGGAGAGATGCAGGTTGTGATAGATAACCTTGTCTCACTCTTCCGGGCTGGGAATCCAATGAGGGTCTGGGATAGCTGTATAAATCAGGGCACCAGGCCGGGCTCTCACCCACATGATGACTCTACAAGAGGAATGGAAGGTGAGGGATCATAAAACTGTCTGCAGGACTAAGTTGTTTCATCTCAGTCTGGGCCATGGTGAAAAAATGTTGGTTCTTGGGAGACAGGCTCATTTGGACAGGATAGATAAGGAGGAGGTGGTCTAAGAGCCTGGAAGTTTGTGAAGAAATACCCTTGGGAGACTGGAAACAGTTTCCACAGTTAAAACCAAAAACCCTTCCCTAAAACATTTCTTTCTCTCCTTTCCCCCAACCACTAGTCTATTCCTGATGCCTGAGGAAAACTGAATTCTCAGCCTGATTTTCTGGACTGTGTCGGTAAACATTCTTCCTTTGTCAACCAAGACACCAAGACACAATTGGGATTAAAAGAAAAAATTCCCCAAAGAATTAAGGAGAAAACTAAATTTGAAGCAAAAACAGCATAGAACTGTTAAGTAACAGATATAAAAATGTTCTTTTGTTGAATCACCTCTGATCCCATTTCTAGAGCAATTATTCTTGACCTTTTTTTTTTGTGTCAAGGACTCCTTGATCTATCTGGTGAAGTCTATGGACCCCTTCTCAGAATATTTTTAAACACATAACATAAAATATGTAGGGTTATGAAGGAAACCAATTATGTTGAAATACAATTATTAAAATACATATATTTTAAATTTCATGATTCTCAAGTTAAGAACTTCTGCCTAGAGTCCTATTTTTGTGCTTAACTTTTCTGTCAGTCAAGATCAGCAATTGGCCACTCCCTATACACAGATAAAACTAATTCTCCCCTTACAGCGCAAATTATCTTTAATTCTAAATAGCACCTCAAGCTAACCTGGGCCAAATCCATGTGGCTCTAAATTGTCTGAGCCACTTTAAAATCCTAGAACTAGACTTTTCCTCTCCAGGAATCAGAAATGATTTGCTGTCTTCTGATATCAAAAGCAGTGGCCAAGAAGCAACACCAACATCTTGAGCTTTATTTCCCCGGAGCAATACAATTAAGTCTCAAGGTGGCACAGTGGATAGAATGCTGGTCCTGGAGTCAAAAAGATTTAAATTCCAATCTGTCCTCAGATATTTACTAGCTGTGTGACTCGGGGAAAATCATTTAACTACCATCTGCCTCAGTTCCCTCAACTGTAAAATGAAGTTAATAATAGCATTGACTTTCCAGGTTTATGAGAATCAAATGAGATAATAATTTGTAAAATGCTGAGCAGTGGCTAACACATAGTAGGTCCTTAATAGATTCATGTTGTTTTTCTTCCTTAGGGAAAGTCGATTCTATCCTGTCTTGGTAAATCTTGTTTCTACAGCATACTCATAACCCCCAACACTACAGAACTGTTAACTCTCTGATGATTTCACGCCGTTTTCTGTTTGGTATGTTATGATCTCATTGTCTCTGCTGGATGTTGAAACTTCACCCTCTGCTGAGTGTTGCATCATCCATGATGAACATTTCCATGGATCTCCTGGTGCTCAAGCTTCTCTCTGCTCTCCTCTTCTGGATCTCTGCCCGCTCTCTGCTCGCTTCTACTAAAGGGACGAAACTAGCCAACCTTTCCCCAACGAGAGCTCTTGGCTGGCTCTGAACTGGCTGTGGACGTGGCTGGGAGCTAAAGTCATGACTGCATCGAGCCAGCCAACTTGAGTATCCCTATAGAGTAAGTTGATTTTTAAAACTCTCATTCTGATGTCTATTTATATTTATATGTCTTTATATATTCTAGGTCTATTTTTCCAAGGCATCTATCTGACTTGGAATGAGGAATTCCATGTTAAGTCCTATTTAATCCCCTTATGGGAATTCTGTACCAGTTTTAGAGAGTTCTGCCAAAGAAAGCTTGCAGATCTAGGAGAAGGCTGGGGCTTCACTGCAAGGCATGCTATGTACGTACACAGCAATTATACCTACATAATATTGGACTCACATATAATCAGAGATGTATGATACATTAAGGAAAATATTCTGCATGGTAAGACATAGGCCATATAAAATATATAATAACATATTTTGTTATTATTAAAGTGTCTACTTAGAATGCACATGTTATATAGACTCCAACAATGGGTATTATTTGACTATATGATAATTGCTTCTCTCATTTCTCCTGAAGTATCATAAGAAGTTTTGCTTAATAATCAGAGAAGCCTGGCATTGCTGCCCTGACATACCTAAGCTATTAGAATCCACAAGACCTGAGACCTAGTATTGAATTTATGGAGGACTCAAGCTATCTATTATTGTCCCCCAGACTCCACAAGTTTTTACTTGTTTTCCAGCAGGCTCTACAACTAGAGTACAAAGCAGGAAAGAGGATGTCTCTCATTTAGCCCTTACCCCCTGAACAGATATATCCTTGTATTAGGAGAGACTCAGCTGACATTCCTGATGTTCAGATGCACACCGATACTTATATTCTACCTCATCTATATCATTATTCTTTTTTTTAAAACCCTTACCTTCTGCCTTAGAATAAATACTGTGTATTGTTTCTAAAGCAGAAGAGAGGTAAGGGCTAGGCAATAGGGGTTAAGTGACTTGCCCAGGGTCACACAGCTAGAAAGTGTCTGAGGCCAGATTTGAACCCAAGACCTCCCATTTCTGGGTTGGCTCTCAATCCACTTAGACACTTAACTGTCCCTCTATATTATTATTATTCAATCTATTATTTAAGTTGGACAATCTGTCTGAAACTTGTGAGAAGCCTCCTATTCTCAGAATATCCTTGAATTACTCTCTATTCCTTCTTTCTTCCTTCTTACCAGAGTCTGACATTCTCAAATAGATGATTGCTAAGTATTGCCTTTTTCTAAGGCACCAACATTCACTGGAATTATCATGTTCATTGCAAAGTTACTCAGGTTTTCATATATTAAGAAGGAAGGAAAGAAAGAAAGAAAGGAAGGAAGGAAGGAAGAAAGAGAGGAAGGAGGGAAAGAAAAAGAAAGAAAGAAAGATAGAAAGAAAGAAAGGAAGAAAGAAAGGAAGGAAGGAAGAAAGAAAGAAAGAAAGAAAGAAAGAAAGAAAGAAAGAAAGAAAGAAAAGACAAATATAATATGTTTTGATCTGTATTTAGATTCCATCAGCTCTTTCTCTGAAGACAGATGGCCTTTTTTTTTTTTAATTTTTTTAATTGGAGATTTTTTTTTTAAACCCTTATACTTCAGTGTATTGTCTCATAGGTGGAAGAGTGGTAAGGGTGGGCAATGGGGGTCAAGTGACTTGCCCAGGGTCACACAGCTGGGAAGTGGCTGAGGCCGGGTTTGAACCTAGGACCTCCTGTCTCTAGGCCTGACTCTCACTCCACTGAGCTACCCAGCTGCCCCCCAGATGGCCTTTTTCATCATGAGTCTCTGGTATTGTCTTTGATCACCATTTTACTGATACTGACTAGGTCATTCACAGTTGTCCATTAAAAAAAAATTGCTGTTACTGTGTACAGTGTTCTGATTCTGCTCACTTCATTTTGTTTCAGTTCATGTAATTCTT
The DNA here is from genome assembly GCF_016433145.1 of Gracilinanus agilis. NCBI lineage: Eukaryota > Metazoa > Chordata > Mammalia > Didelphimorphia > Didelphidae > Gracilinanus > Gracilinanus agilis. The sequence continues at coordinate 164,801,152 of NC_058132.1, forward strand.
TCCAGGTTTTTCCTAAACCAGCCTGCTCAGCATTTCTTATAACATAATAGTATTCTATTACAATCATATGCCAAAACTTGTCCAGCCATTTCCTAATTGATGGACATCCCCTTAGTTTCTAATTCTTCTGCCACAAAAAGTGCTGCTATATATTTAAACCCTTACCTTCCGTCTTGGAGTCAATACTGTGTATTCGCTCCAAGGCAGAAGATTGGTAAGGGTGGGCAATAGGGGTCAAGTGACTTGCCCAGGGTCACACAGCTGGGAAGTGTCTGAGGCCAGATTTGAACCGAGGACCTCCTGCCTCTAGGCCTGACTCTCAATCCACTGAGCCACCCAGCTGCCCCTGCTATAAATATTTTTGCACAAACAGGTCCTTCTACCTTTTTTTGGATCTCTTTTGAATACAGACCTCCTAGTAGTATTGCTGGATCAAAGTATATGCATGGTTTTAAAGCACTTTGGCATAGTTTCAAATTACACTCCAGAATGGTTGAATTAGATCACAATTCCACCAACAGTGCATCAGTGTGACCCAATTTTCCCAAATCCCCTCCAACATTTATTATTTTCCTTTTCCATCATATTGGCCAATCTGACGGGTATAAGGTTGTATCTCAGAGTTGTTCTTATTTGCATATCTCTCATCAAGAGTGATTTAGAACATTTTTTCATCTGACTGTAGATAGCTTTCATTTCTTCATCTGAAAACTGCCTATTCATATCCTTTCACTGTTTATCGTTTAGAGAATGACATTTTTATAAAATTTACTTAGTTCTCTATATATTTGAGAAAGGAGACTTTATCAGAGATACTTACTGTAAAAATTTTCCCCAGCTTTCTGCTTTCCTTCTAATCAAGGTTACATTGGACACCAAGATTTCTTAGCAGAAATCTTTCCTTGGTGAAGATCTTGCTATTAAACTTGAGCATCGTAGGCTCATTTGTTTCCATCAAAGCTTATTTGAGCTGAGACAATAACTAGGTAATAGGCCTCTTTCATTTATTCTTTTGGCCAAGAAACATTCTATTTGTGAGTCTATGCTTAGTCCATCTTTTGCAACTCCAAAATACAAGGGAATAGCTTAAATATGACTCTCATTCAAACATTAGCAAGTATGAAGTAAAGTTTATTTTATTACCCTTAGTAATAATATATGTCTGCACTAGAAATACCACATGTTGAGTCCAGTGAGCCTCGTGCTCAAGTCTAGTCCCCTGTCTTTTCAATACTATAAGATTCAAATGCTCATGTTTCAGGACTCCCCAAGGGCAATTGGGTATAGCTTTAGACTTCTTGATTCTTGCCAAAGCCAACAACTCCTTAGGTAGCTTGTTCTCAAAGTCGCTCCACTTTGGTCAGTGTATCCTGGAAGGAAGGCCATATAAAGAGAATTATGTGTCCTAAAGCACTTTAGCAACTATAGAAGCTTCCTGATTCTTAATTGGGTATGTATTTATACTGAATTGAATGGTCTTTTACACAAAGATACTGCTTGTGTTTTTCCTATCTCCTTCCAAAAATTAAAAAAATATATATATTCAGTCAAGTTTCTGTGGTTTGTTAGTATTCTTTGACGTAGCATGAGTTGGTAGCACTTTCTCTCGAACATATCCAACTCAAGTTCCAGTCTTGTTATAGACATCTGCTGCCATTTTAGGCTAGTAGGATTTTTCTTATTAACCCAAGTATTCTTTCTTGATCTAAGTTTCCGAGTCCTCATATGGAACTTTCATGTCCATAGAGCAAAATTCCTTGGACAGATCAAACTACTTCACAACAGGAAACTAGGATTAATTAAAATATAGTGAGCATTGCACTCCAATGCAATTTTTTACACCCTCAACAATACATTAGCCTTTAGGGAATAAAACCGAACTCTCTGGGGTTCACTCCCTCAATTCTTGACTTGTATCACGTCTCCTAGCTTGTCACAAGGTTTCTTTCATTTCCAGTCATTTGAGGACAACAAAAACAAAGAGGATTGGTTTCATGCATTGATGGAAAGCCAAACTTTAGATATATTTTCATGTGATGAATATCCTGTACCTTAAAGTAATATAATGGCTTCCCCCTTCTATAGGTATCATCATAGCTTTTGACTTATATGACCTAATAGACAGGACATCTGCGTGCACATTAGACTTCCTTGTCTTATGGTACATACAAAACATATAATTCTTGAACTGGCAGGCACTATCCAATTTTGTACTGGTCAAGTAGGCCAATAGGTTGTTGTTAGTTCATACTTCAAATGGAGATCTATACCCAAAGTCTTGAAACTTATTAGCTTTTTAAAAAGCCCTTACTTTCCACCTTAGAATCAACATTAAATATCGTTTCCAGGCAAAAGAGTGATATGGGCTAGGCACTTGGGGTTAAGTGACTCGCCCAGGATCTCACAGCTAGGAAGCATCTAAGGCCAAATTGGAGCCCAGGACTTCTTGCCTCTGGGCCTGGCTCTCAACCCACTGAGCCACCTAGCTGCCCTCTTGAAACTTATTAGTGGCAATTTACTTCAAAGCCAATAATTCCAATGTGTGTATGAGATTATGAATTTCACATCTCTTAAATTATCCTACAGACACATTTCTGGTGACCATCAATCTTTTGGTATAAGATTTTTCCCAAGACTTCCAGGTAAACATTAGGGTACAACAAAAAGGCCTTGCCTTAGTCTGCATATGTCAATATTCATTATATGAGTGAAAGTTAGTTTATACTGCTTATCCCTAAAATCTCTAAATAGTGTCATACCCATGAGTAAGATTGAGCTTAGGGATAACATGTTTCTTTACAAATTTCCAGTGACAGCTACCAAATCCTAGAAAAGATTTTAGTTCTTAAAAAAATTTTGGACATTGACATCTGTTGAGCATTCTTATCTTTGCTGAATCCATATTTGCTTCCTGTTCAGACAATATGTGACTCACATATTTGATACAAACTCTACAAAACTGTCATTTGCTAACTGACAAATTCAGATCAGTATTTTCAGCTGACCTAAGATTTTCACCAATCTCTTCATATGTTCTTCCAATCTTTACAAAGACAATGAAGTTATATGGTAATTTCTTTGATTGACTATTTGTTATAAGAGTTTTCTAGGGAGAGAAAATAGATTTTTGTTAATTAAAAAACCAAATAACCCCATATAAAGAAAATGTGATCATCCAGGTCAATGTTATCCAGGGAGATCACATCTTCTCACACAAAGAAGTGACTTTCTCCTACAGAATGCCCCCTTCTGTCGTCCTTATTCTCTCACTTATCTTTAACATCTTCCTAAAGGCTGCTTTCCTCTTGACTGCAAATATATATATGTCTCTCCAACTCTCAAAACCCCTCACTCCTTCCATCCCCACTCTCACTCAATAGCTCTCCTACCTTTTGTGACAAAGGTCATCTACAAGAGATACCTCTTCTTTTTCTCCTGTCACTCCTTCTAAACTCTCTACAATCTGGCTCCTTTTACCTCATCCTTTAACTGATAATGCTCATTCCAAAATTACCAATAATCTCTTTTTAAAATTTATTTTTAAACTTTTATTTATATTTTTCTTCTCCAGGTTACATGTAGATACAATTTTTAATCATTGTTTTCTGACATTTTGAGACCCTGGTTTTTTTCCTCTTTCACTCTCCTCCCTATTCCTTGAGATGTCAAATAATATGATACAGGGAATACATGTGCTATCATGCAATACATATTTCCATGTTCATCATATTGTGAAAGAAGGCAAATGTTGTTTATACAAGAAAAAAACTCATGAAGGAGATAAAGTGAAAAATAGCATGCATTCAGACTCCCATCAGTTCCTTCTATGGTGGCGAATAGCCTTTTTCATCATGAGTCTCTTGGAATTCTCTTAGATCCTTGCATTGCTGATAATAGTTGTCATTCACAGTTGTACATTATTGCTCTTACAATTCAATAGCTAGGCAGTTAGGGATCTTATTTTTTATTTTTTTATTTTAATTTTTAAAATTTTATTTATTTTAAAACATTTTTTCACGGTTACATGATTCATTTTCTCTCCCTCCGTTTCTTCCCTCCTCACTTCTAGAGCTGACAAACAATCACTGGGTTATATATGTTATCACTTGACAACTATTTCCATATTATTTGTAGCATACTGATCTTTTATAAACCAAAACCGCAAATCTTATGTCCATATAACCAAGTATCACTAGGTATCTTAGAGGGAGTCTAATTAGGGAGAAGGCCTATGTGTCATTCTATTATATTTAGGCAATCTCAAAAAAAAGAGTGAAAAAATGGGAAAGATAAATTTAGTGGGAGAGGGGAAAGGGGAATAAAAATGAGGGAAATTCTCTCACATAAAGGGATTGTACAAGTTAGAGTTTCTATAATAGAGGAGACAGAAAAAAAAAAAAAGCAAGTGACTCTTGAACTTCACTCTCATTTGAACTGATTAAAGGAGGGAAAAATATACTTACACACACAGCTGGGTACAGAAACTTATCTTAGCTATTTTTCTTACTACTTTCCTGTTGGGAAAGAGAAAGCAGGGGAAGGGAGAGAGATAAGAGGAAGCTTAAGTTAATGGAGACAAAGGTCAGAAGCAAAATATATTCATAAAAAGGGGATAGGAGAAAAAAAGAAAAGGAAAAGTATAAGAGACTATGAGGGAAGGAAATACAGAATTAATTATCAAAATTGTGAATGTGAATGAGATAAACATCCATAAAACAGAAGAGGATAACAAAATAGATTAGAAACAAAAATCCAATGATGTATTGCTTACATGGGTCACACTTGAAATATAAAGTTACATAATACATTGTTGGTGGAACTATGAACTGAAAAACCATTCTGGAGAGCAATAGGGAACCAGGCTCAAAGGGTCCCAAATCTATGCATACCCTTTGACCCAGTAATACTACTACTGATGCAAGGAAGAGATAGAGAACATTACAAGAATATAAAATGAATAATTTTGATTACATTAAACTAAAAAGGTTTTCTACAAACAAAACCAATGTAACCAAAATTAGAAGGGAAGCAACAAACTGGGAAAAAATTTATAACAAAAGCCTCTGACAAAGGTCTAATTTCTCAAATTTATAAGGAACTAAGTCAAATATACAAGAAAGCAAGCCTTTCCCCAATTGACAAATGGTCAAGGAACATGAATAGACAATTTTCAGATGAAGAAATCAGAACTATCAATAATCACATGAAAAAGTATTTTAAATCTCTCCTGATCAGAGAAATGCAAATCAAAACAACTCTGAGGTACCACCTCATACCTAGCAGGTTGGCCAATATGACAGTAAAGGAAAATAATAAATATTGGAGGAGATTTGGCAAAATTAGGACACTAATACACTGCTGGTAGAGTTGTGAATTGATCCAACCATTCTGGAAGGCAATTTGGAACTATGCCCAAAGAGCGCTAAAAGAATGCCTGCCCTTTAATCCAGCCATACCACTACTAGGTTTGTAGCCTAAAGGGATAATAATGAAAAATGTCTGTACAAAAATATTTATAGCTTCACTCTTTGTGGTAGCAAAAAATTGGAAAATGAGGGGATGTCCCTCAATTGGGGAATGACCAAACAAATTGTGGTACATGATGGTGATAGAATACTACTATGCTGTAAGGAATGATGAACTGGAGGATTTCTATATATGAACTGGAAGAACCTCCAGGAACTGATGCAGAGTGAAATGAGCAGAACCAAGAGAACATTATACACAGAAAGTGAAACATTGTGGAACAATCCAATGTAATGGACTTTGCTACTACAAGACAATTCTAAGGGACTTATGAGAAAGAATGCTACCCACATTGAGAGAAAGAACTGTGGGAGTAGAAACAGAAGAAAAACAAATGACTTTTCATTTGTTTATATGGATATATGATTGGGGGGTTTGATTTTAAAAGATTCCTCTATAGCAAAAATGAATAATATAGAAATAGGTATAAGTGATAATATTTGTATAACCCAGTGGAATTGTTTATTGGATCCAGAAGAGGGGAGGGAAAGAAAATGAATTAAGTAAATATGGGAAAATATTTTTAAAATAAAATTTAAAAAATATATATACCTCTCAATTACTTGCAAAAAAAATACTACTACTTTGAGTCTATATCAAGACATTAGAGATAAGGGGAAAGGATGTACCACACCAAAATATTTTTAGAAACTCTTTTTGTAGTCGCAACAAATTGACAACTGAGGCATTGCCCATCACTTGGGAAATGGAGGAACAAGTTGTGGTATATGGTTGTAATAGAATACTATCGAGCCACAAGAAATGACGAACAAAATGAGTTCAGAAAAACATAGGAAGACTTATAAGAACTTATGCAAAGTGAAGTGAGCAGAACCAGGAGGACAATGTGCACAGTAACAGAAATATTATACAATGATCAATTGTGAACTAAACCATTATCAGTGGAGCAAGTCTCCAAGGGACTTGTGATGACAATGCTATCTACAATCAAAGAAGGAAAGCATGATCAAAGCATGCCATCTTCCACTATATTTCTTTCATATGATTTCTATTGTATGTGTGATATGTGTCTTTTATAATGACATGAACAATATGGAAATATATATTACATGAAAGCATGGGTATAAACTTATGTCAGACTATTCATCACCTTGGGGAAGAGTGGGGAAGGTAAGGAGGGAGAAAATATGAATTTTCAAATATCAAAAAACAATTGTCAAATATTATTTCTACATGTAACTGAAAAAGTTGAAAAAATTGAAAAAATACAATAAGGTACTGAAATAAAATCCATTATGCTTCAACTGAAGTAAAAAAAGAAGAGGTAATCATCATGACCAGGCAAAGCACAATCAGAAACAGACCTAATTAAAAGAAATAAACAAGGAAACTACATTTTGCTAAAAGATACTATAGATAATGAATTACTAGCTGTAGTAAACACATATGAGCCAAATGGCCTGGCATCTAAGTTTTTTTAACTTAATATTTTATTTTCCCAATTGCATGTAATAACAATTTTAAAAATACATTTTCTGAAATTATAATATCCAAATGCCCATTATCACCTTTATTATTTAACACTGTACTAGAAACACTAGCAATAGCAATTAGAGAAGAAAAAGAAATTGAAGGTATTAAAATTGGCAATGAAGAGACTAAGCTATCACTCTTTTCAGATGATATGATAGTCTATTTAAAAAATCCTAGAGAATCAACTAAAAAGCTAGTGGAAATAGTCAACAACTTTAGCAAAGTTGCAGGATACAAAATAAATGCACATAAATCATCAGCATTTCTCTATATTTCCAACACATCACAGCAGCAAGAGGCAGAAAGAGAAACACCATTTAAAATCACCCTAAACAATATAAAATACTTAGGAATCTATCGACCAAAACAAACACAGCAATTATACGAATACAACTTCAAAACACTTTCCACACAATTAAAACTAGATCTAAATAATTGGAAAAAACATCGATTACTCATGGGTAGGATAAGCTAACATAATAAAAATGACCATTCTACCCAAATTAATTTATTTATTTAGTGCCATACCTATCAAACTACCAAAAAACTTTTTTACTGAATTAGAAAAAACTACAACAGTTCATTTGGAAGAACAAAAGATCAAGAATATCAAGGGAAATAATGGAAAAAAAAATGTGAAAGAAGGTGACCTAGCAGTACCAGATATTAAGCTATACTATAAAGCAGTGATCATCAAAACAATATGGTACTTGCTAAGAGACAGAAGGGAGGATCAATGGAATAGACTTGGGGTAAGTGACATCAGCAAGACAGTGTATGATAAACCCAAAGAGCCCAACTTTTGGGACAAAAATCCACTATTTGACAAAAACTGTTGGGAAAATTGGAAAACAATATGGGAGAGATTAGGTTTAGAACAACATCTCACACCCTACACCAAGATAAATTCAGAATGGGTGAATGACTTGAATATAAAGAAGGAAATTGTAAGTAAATTAAGTGAACACAGAATAGTATACTTGTCAGATCTCTGGGAAAGGAAAGATTTTAAAACCAAGCAAGAGTTAGAAAAAATTACAAAATGTAAAATAAATAAGTTTGATTATATTAAATTAAAAAGTTTTTGTACAAACAAAAACAAAAACCAAAATCAGTAGGGAAACAACAAACTGGGAAAAAATCTTTATAACAAAAAATTCTGACAGAAGTCTAATTACTCAAATATACAAGGAATTAAATCAATTTTATAAAAAATTAAGCCATTCCCCAATGGATAAATGGCAATTTTCAGATAAAGAAATCAAAACTATCAATAAGCATATGAGAAAGTGTTCTAAATCTATAATAATTAGAGAAATGCAAATCAAAACAACTCTGAGGTATCACCTCACACCTAGAAGATTGGCTAAAATGACAATAAGGGAGAGTAATGAATGTTGGAGGGGATGTGGCAAAATTGGGACATTAATGCATTGCTGGTGAAGTTGTGAATTGATCCAACCATTTGTACAACAGACTTGTACAAAAATATTTATAGCTGCGCTTTTTGTGGCAGCAAAAAACTGGAAAATGAGGGTATGCCCTTCAATTGGGGAATGGCTGAACAAATTGTGGTATATACTGGTGATGGAATATTACTGTGCTCAAAGGAATAATAAACTGGAGGAATTCCATGTGAACTGAAAAGACCTCCAGGAACTGACGCAGAGGAGCAGAGCCAAAAGAACATTGTACACAGAGACTGATACACTGTGGTAAAATCGAATGTAATGGACTTCTGTACTAGCAGCAATGCAATGATCCAGGACAATTCTGAGGGACTTATGGAAAAGAATGCTACCCACATTCAGAAGAATAACTGTAGGAGTGGAAACACAGAAGAAAAACAACTGCTTGAACACATGGTTTGATGAGGACATGATTGGGGATGTAGACCCGAAACAACCACACCAATGCAACTATCAATAATATGGAAATAGGTCTTGATAGATGACACATGTTAAAACCAGTGGAAATGTGCATCTGCTATGGGGGAGGGGGGCAAAAAGGGGGTGAAGGGGAAAGTAAGAACATGAATCATGTAACCATGGAAATTTTTTCTAAAAAATAAAAAACAAAAATATTTTCTGAAATTATAATACCCAAATTGTCTCCCTCTCTCCTTTCCCTCCCTACTCCCTGAGATAGTAAGCAATTTATTCTGGGATATATATGATCATGCAAAATATACTTCCATATTGGTCATGCTATAACACTTAAATTCTTAAAGGAAAAGTTAAATGAATTATAGAAGAAATTAGACAGTAAATCTGTATTAGTGGGTGATATCAATTTATCTCCTCTCAGACTTAGATAAATTTAACCATAAAACAAACAAACAAACAAACAAAATGAGAGAAAGAAATGAAGGTCCTCCTGAGAATCTTAGAAAAGTTAGATATGATAGAGATCTTTGGAGAACATCTAATGGGAATAGAAAGGAATATGCCTATTTTTCAGTTGTGCAGAGCATCTTTACAAAAATTGATTATTTATTAGGGGGAAAAATCCTGCATAGTCAAATGCAGAAAAGCATAAATATTAAATGCATCTTACAAAGACCATAATGAAGCAAAAATTGCATCCAATAAAGGGTCTTCAAAACATAGATTAGAAATTCATTAAAACTAAATAATTGAATCCTAGAGAATGGGTAGGTGAAAGGAAAAAAATCAATAATTTCAATAAACATAATGACAACAATGAAATAACAAACCAAAATTTGTGGCATACACCTAAAGTAGTACTTAGGGGAAATTTTATATCTCTAAATGTTTATAGCAATAAAAGAAAGAGCAGATTAATAAATTGGATCTGAAATTTAAAAAATTGAAAACCACCAAATTTAAAACACTCAATTAAACAATAAAATAGAGTTCCTGAAAATAAAAAGAGAAATTAGCAATTTTTAAAGCACAGAAATTGAAATATTGTTGACAATCAAATGTGATTTGACTTTGCTACTAAAAGCAATGCAATGATCTAGGACAACTCTGAGGGACTTATGAGAAAGAATGCTATTCACATCTAGAGAAAGACCTGTGGGAGTAGAAATTCAGACGAAAACATGATTTATCATTTGTTTGTATGGGTATATGATTTGGGGTTTGGGTTTTAAAAGATTATTACAAAAACAAATAATATGGAAATAGTGTTTGAGTGATAATATATGCATAACCCAGTGAAATTACTTGCCAGCTCTGGGAGGAGGGGAGGAAAGAGAGGAGAAAGACAAGAAGAATCATGTAACCATGAAAAAAATTTTAAATAAATTTAAAAAAAAAGAAGAAAAAATAAAATAAAATACCTATAGACCATATACAATCCTTGGGATTTTGCCTGGCAAAATATACAGAGGAACTATGTAAACACAATTACAAGACACTTTATCCAAATAATTACTGATTTAAATAACTAGAGGAATATTAATTACTCATGAGGAGATCAAGCCAATATAATCAAAATGACAATAATGCCTAAATTGATTTACTTTTTCCTTTGTCATATTTAATCAAATTAACAAAGAATTACTTCATAGACCTAGAAAAAATAATGGAATTCATCTGAAGAATTAAAAGTTCAAGAATATCACCTTTGAAAAAAAGTGATCTTTATATAAAACTTGATGTACAGTACAATTCCTGAAAACAACTGGATTAGCCCAGAGAAACTTTCTGAATTTGAAGACCTTCCAGCTAGATTTGAAGTTCCGAGTGTGATTGGTGACACAGAAAAGAGAGATTTTCAAGAGTTTGATAGTACTGGGGGCCCTACAAGTGATCAGAGGAGTGGCTTCTAAAGGCAGGTCTGATAAGGTAAGTAGCCATCATGGACCTGGAGTACAGCAAGCCCACCAGGAAACATTACTTTAAAAAAAGAAAAGAAAAGAAAAATTGCACAAGAGGAAATACATTCCTGGTTTGCTTGATTTGTCTTCAGGGACCCAGCTGGATTGTCTAAGCACTCTAGGTGAACTGATGGACAGCTATTGCTGTAAATAACTTTTAAACTGGTTATAGAATATATATACAGAGTGTATAATTTAAACTAACCACATAGCTTTAGCTGTTCATTTTGACTGTTGTGTAGCAGAATAAATCACTTGAAAGGAAAATAAGCTTCCTTTTCACATGGGTTCTAAGTTTCGGTACTGTTATTTGTGCTTGATTTTTATAGTTATGTAGATTTTGTTTTCTATTTTAAATTCAAATCCTACATTGTAAAGTTTGTGTATATGAGACTTTGTATTTGTCTGCACTTGCATAAGCTACTACAAATAGATTAAAGAATTTCATAGCTTATATCTGTCATTTAGATGCCTGGTCAGTGGACTTTGCACACAATGGGTTTGAAGCTAAGTGGAAACAAAGGAAAATGGCATTGGAAATGGTTATTTTTTTTAGGGAGTTGTTTTGTTTTGATTTTTTTTACCATCTTGTGAAAATTTCTGAACTAAATAATGAAATAAGTTGGTGGGGAAAATAATTAAATTAAATTGAAAATGGGAAGAAAAAGAAAACTAGAAATATCAGATCTGAAACTATACTACAAAGCTGTACCCAATTACCCAAACATTTTGGTACTGAGAAATAAATGGAGTTTGCTAACTGGAGCAGATTAGGTGCACAATATACAGACACAAATGAGCACAACAACCTAGTGTTTGATAGACCTAATAATCTCAACTATTAGAACAAGAATTCACTGTCAAAACCAGAGTAAAATTGGAAAGTATTATGGCAGAAACTAGGCATAGACCAATATCACACACCATATAAGTATAAATGGGTGCATGACTTAGACATGAAGGATAATGTCATAATCAAATTAGAGAAGTATAGAAGTATAGAAGAGTATAGAAGATTACCTCCCAGATCTCTGGAAAAGAGAAGACAATAAGAAGCGGGGCAGGAAATATAGAGAGGTTCACAGGAGGTAAAATTAATTATTTTGATTACATAAAAACAAAAAGGTTTGTATAAACGAATACCAATGCATCTAAAATAAAAGGGGAACAGGAAATTGGGGAAAATATTTGTAGCCAGTTTCTATAAGAGTAAAATTTCTAGGACATTTAAAGAACTGAGTCAAATTTATAAGAATATGAGTTATTTCTCAATTGCATAAGTAGTTAAAAGACCTAGAAATTGTTTTTGATGACTCTGCATGTTTCTAATGAGTTTTGGTTTTCTTATCTTCTCAATGAAACAGGGCTGAGGTAGGAGAAAGGGGAGAATTTACAACTAGAAATAAGAAAACTAAGGTAACTAAACGGTAACTAAACAAATCGTGGAATATGTGTGAAATGGAATATTATTGTGACAAGAAATAATAACATGGACAGTTTCAAAGGAAACTGGGAAAATCTTTTTAAACTGATGCGAGAAAAAGGAGCAGGACTAGCAGAACCAAGACCTCCTATTCCTCCTTTTCCCTTTTATTCTGGCGCCCTACCTCTCTAGAAGCCCTGTTTAGTATACTGCACCTTAGATGTTTGTTCTGGCATCAGATGGACAATTCTGGTTCTTTAAGGGAGAGTGTCTGCCTTTTTTGTTTCTTGAAGCATAAGAGGTCAGTCCTGGGAACAAATTGCATCAGAAGTTATTTCTGAGTTCCAACTGCCTGTCAGTCTCCTTTTGAAATTCCTGGCCTGGTGAATGCATGGGGTGAAGGGAATAGCTTTTATAGTGTTTGAACTCTGAAGTTGTATTCTTTTAATTTCTTATGTAAAAAATTTTTTTTATTGATATTTTCTGTTTCTTCACCATGGTAACTCATGTATTCTTCCCCCTGCCCATTCTGAAAGTCATCCAATATGAAAAATAGTATTTTTAAGAGAGAAAAAAAAGTTAGCACAACTGATTGATCTATAGAACAACTCAGAAAAGATGTTAAATATGTTACATCTGTATGCCTCCCACCTCTAGAAGGAGTGTTTAGGGGGTATCTTATGAAATCTCTTCATTTGAGTCTCACTTGATCTTTATAATTTTGTTGTATTTACTTTTAATTTTTTGGTGTCATTCTTTCCATTTAAATTGTTATAGTTACTACGCCTATTGTTTTCTTGGTTCTGTTTATTGCACTTTTTATCAATTCACATAGATCCTTCCATATTTCTCTGTATTCATTACACACATTATTTCTTAAAGCACAGTAGTATTCCGTTATATTCATAAGCCACAGTTTGTTTATTCACTCCTCAAATGATGGGCATCTATTTTGCTTCTAAATCTTAACTATCGTAACAAGTCCTCCTCTGAATATTTTGTAGTATATAGGGACTTTTTTTCTTATCAATGTCTTCTTTGGGGTGAAACTTCAGAAATGGAATCTCTAGTTCAGAAGGTATAGGCATTTTTATCACTTTATTTGCATAGTTCCAAATTGCTTTCCAGAACAGCCATGCATTTCACAATGCCACTAAAATAATGTATTAGAGTATCTATTTTTCCAAAACCCCTCCAACAATGACTATTGCTATTTTTTTTTTTATCATTTTGCCAATTTACTGAGTATAAGGCAAAACCTTGGAGTTGTTTTGATTAGCATTTCTCTAATTTTTAGTGAGTTGAGGTATTCTTTCATGTGGTTGTGAATACTTTGCAATTCTTTTGAGAACTGTTTGTTCATAAATCTATTGAGGAATGACTGTATAAATATGTATTTGTTAACTATTTATATTTTGGGTACCAAACCCTAATCAGAGAAATTTGATACAAAGATTTTTTTCCCCTTTAACCACTAACTTTCTTAAGCTATAATATATATTATGTTCTGTGCAGAAGCTTTTCAGTTTACAATCAAAGTTATCTATTTTATCTTTTGTAATTGTCTTCATCTTGTTTGGTTAAGAATATATTTTTAATCTTGGCTATGAGAGATAAATGATCTGTTTCTCCTCTAAATTTTATGATTTATTCTCATTTTAATGATCTTTTATATTGTTTACATGTGCATTTAGAATGTGTTGTGGAGTCAGGTATAAGGTGTTGGTCTAAGCCTAATTTCTGCCAGACTACTTTCTAGTTTTCCCTGAAGTTTTTTTTTTTTTTTTTTTTTTTAAATCATATAGGGAGTTTTCCCCTAGGTAGGTTATGTTTTCCACTTTGGTAATTATTGGCTTATTTAGTTCTATTTTTTTTCTGAGTCACCCTTGGTTAGTTTGTTTTATTAATCTATTTCACTGTTCTTTCACCAATACCAGATGGTTTTGATGATTGCTGCCTTTTAATAGTTTGAGATGTGAATATGCTATTCCCCCTTCATCCTTACTTTTTATTATTTCCCTTATACTCTAGATCTTTGTTTTTTCCAGATAAATTTTGTTATCTTATTAAGCTCTTTAAAATTTCCTCTTAGTATTGTAATGTGATTGCATAGCATTTAAAGGACAAATTAATTTTGGTATCATTCTAATTTTTTATTACATTAGCACAACCTAGTCAAAAGAATTGAATATTCCTCCACCTATTTAGGTTGTTCTTTAATTCTTTAAGTAGCCTTTTGTGTTCATTAAGATTTTTTTGTTTATTTAGTCCCTCCCGCCCCTCTCCACCCCATAGAAGGCAACATCCAGCAAAATATACAGATTATGTCATTTTTTTCCCCATTTCTAAGTTCATTCCCTGAAGGTGAACATTCACAAGTTATTCTTCAAATATTAAACCTATAGCTGCATATAATGCTCTCTTGGTTCTAATTGTTTCACTCTTCAGAATCTCACATAGTTCCTTCTAAGTTTTTGGGTTTTTTTAAACCCTTGCCTTCCATCTTAGAATTAATACTGTTTATTGGTTCTAAGGCAGATCAAATTTGAACCCAGGACCTCCTGTCTCTAGGCCTGGTTCTCAATCCACTGAGACACCTAGCTCCCCCTCCCTCTAAGTTTAAAAAAATGAATTTGCTTACCATTTCTTACAGTATGGCAGTATTCCATCACAATCATATGCTACAGTTTATTTTTATTTCATTTCTCCAATCAGGAGGGATTTAGAACATTTTTTCGTATGATTATCGATAGTTTTGATTTCTTCATCTGAAAATGCCTATTTATATCCATTGACCATTTTTCAATTGGGGAATCAGTTGGATTCTTGTACATTTGACTTAGTTCTTTATGTATTTGAGAAATTAGATCTTTATCAGAGAAATTTGTTATAAATTTTTTTCCTGGTTTGTTGCTTCCCTTCTAATCTTGATTGCATTGGTTTTATTTACTTTTGGTTTTAAAAAGATGCTTTTTGTGATATTTTTAAAAGAGTCTTCTTTTCCTATTCTTTGTAGGTTTTTTTAGCAAAAAAAAAAGAGTATCATATTTTGTCAAAATCTTTTTATGAGTCTATTGAGATGATTGTATGGTTTTGGATGTTTTAGTTTTATGTTTAATTATATTAATTGTTTTCTAATATTGAACCATTCTTCCATCCCTGATATAAAGCCTACTTGGTCATAATAAATGATATTTGGATAAATCATTTAATTTGTTTGAGAGGATTTTATTTAAAATTTTTAGTCAATGTTTGTTAATGACGTTGGCCCATCATTTCCTTTCTGTGTATTATCTTTTGGTGGGATAGGTATTAATCTGACAAAGAGATTTGTTTCATAAAGTGATTTTGGTAGGATACTTTCTCAACTTTTGAGAATAATTTGTGAAGTATGGATATTAACTATTCTTTTAAAAGTTTGATACAATTCTCTTGTGAATGTATCAGGTTTTGGAGGGTTTTTTTTCCTTTTGCAATTCCTTTTTAACTAGATCTACTTCATTTTCTGAGATAGGGGTTTTCAAAAACTATCTGGTCTTCTGATAGTTTGAATATTTTATATTCTTGAAGGTATTCCTCTATTTCTTTTTTGTTTTCAGTTTTGTTAGCATATAAATTATGTTCTGATTATCCTTTTTATTTTATGATTTGGTTTTCTACTCTCTTCTTTTTAATCAGACTAGCTAAGGATTTATCAATTTTATTAGTCTTTTCAAAGAACCATTAGTTTTATCATTCATGCAGTTTTTTTGCTTCTAATTTATCTATTCCCCCTCTAATTTTTAATATGTCATCTTTTGTGTTTACTTATTTTCTAATTTTGAAGTATATATTAAGTTCACTTATCTTTGCTTTTTCTATTTTGCAAACATATGGTTGTAAGGACATTAATTTTCCCCTGAACACTACTTTGGCTATTATCCAGAGATTGTGGCATGCTTTTTTTTTTTTTTTTAAATTTTAATCAGTATTTTTTTTAAAACCCTTAATTTCGGTGTATTGTCTCATAGGTGGAAGAGTGGTAAGGGTGGGCAATGGGGGTCAAGTGACTTGCCCAGGGTCACACAGCTGGGAAGTGGCTGAGGCCGGGTTTGAACCTAGGACCTCCTGTCTCTAGGCCTGACTCTCACTCCACTGAGCTACCCAGCTGCTCCCTGTGGCATGCTTTTTAATCATTATCCTTTTCTTTTACATAATTATTGTTTCCATTATTTTATCTTTGACCTACTCATGACTTAAGATTTCATTGTTAAGTCTATATTTTGAGTCTTTATCTTTTGTCTGTGACATTTGAGATGCAAATAATTCCTTTGGTTCTGGTTTTCTTTCCAAAAATATTTCAACCGTTATTATTGAAAGCCCATATTTTGTCCTATGTAGTTAAACTCAGATTTATAGGATAGGTCATGCTAGGTGTATCCAGAGCTCCAATGTTCTTTGGAACACATTTCATTTTCTTTTCCTTTTTGTTGTGGGCGTGGAATAGTCTAATGTTATGTGAATGTTCTTTTATTTGTATTTAAAGGTTCTTCTCCTGATGGCTTATAGAATCTCTTGTTTCTGAATTAAATCGTTAAACTTAGTGCTATGTGTCTTGGAATTTGTAGTTTTAGCTTTTTTCTGTATGTAATTTGTGAATTTTTTCAACTGGAATTTCATTTTCTATGTTCAGAAGTTTTGGGCAGTTCTCTTCTATTATTTCCTTCATTGTGACATTAAAGTTGTTTTCCTTGTCATGTTTAATGGGAAATCTATGATTCCTAGATTATTTCTATACATCCTGTCTTTTAGATTTATATTTGCTTTTATAGAGAACATATTTTCTTTTAATATTATTGTTTTTTCTTCTCCTCTAATTTATCTTTCATTTCTCTGAATTTTCATTTTCAATTTATTCTCTCTTGGTTTTTTTTGGTGAGGCATGGAATTGCAGAGACAAATATTTCTATTTTCCTCATTTTTTGCTGTACAGGACATAAATTCTGCTCTCATAATTCTCATTTGTCACTCAGGGACAGTGTGTTTTAGTTCCAGGTCCTCCCCAAATTCCAAAGGGTCCTCTTTCTCATCAGACATTGGATTGTGTTCTTTGTTTTACAGTATTTATTCATAGATGCCTGAACTTGTTTAATTGGATATAGAGGTCATATTTACTTCTGTTGTTACTGTTTTTTCCTGTTGATTTATCTGTTTATGTTTTAGGCCTTGAGATTTCTTCTTCCGGGAATCTTTGGTACTTTCATTTTCCTTCCCTTTCCTTTTTTTCCCCTTATCATTCACTTCTGACTCACTCCCCTCTGATTATAGTTCCCTTGGGAGCTGTCAAAGCTCTCAGCTTCTTCCCACACTGGAAAATTCATGGTTCTACAGATTAAGTCTCTGCTCCAGCTGATTTTTGAGTGGTCAGAGCTGGCCCCAGCTAGATCTTATGTTCTTTACTCAGGCTTGGTAGAGTGTGAACAGGTTTCCACATATACAGTATCCTCTTTTGGTGACATACTACTTCCTTTGTTCCTTGGTTTTCTGGCCAGTCACCAGCAGTTCAGAACCTACTTTTCCTAGCATCAGCAGAAAAGCTAGTTTCCCTGACAACTGTATTGGTGTTTCTAGGTTTCAGCCCACAGCAGGCATGGAAACATGCTTTATCTTTGGTGTATCATTTCTGTTTTAAAGAGGTTTGAGAGGTCATGGAGATTGGGGAAAAAATGTCTAGTTCACCATCCTGTTAGTCATATCTAATTTCTTATTAATAAAGTTGGTTTTGTTGCTGTTTATGGTTCCTAAATGATTCATTTTTAATGATATAACATTTATGTTCAATCATAAATCCAATAACAATAAATAAAACATTATTATAGATTATATGTAAACCTAATTTTTATAATATTTTCATTTGAAAGCTTGCTTATATTAGGTTGGGAGATACAAATCTTGTTATTGTCTATAACTGTCCAGATAGAGATGGAAGTACAATACTCTTCTCCCTATATCATAGCAGCAGCAAGGCTAAAGTCTTAACCTAAACTGCGACCAAAGTCCAACACATGATGGACACATTATAGGCAAATTGTGAAGTATTTTTTTTTCAATATTTCCACTCTAAACAGTACAGCAAATACAACATGTCCTTTAGTTCCTTACACCTGGAATTTAAAATTTCCAATTCTTCTTGTCTATTTACAAAACCCATGGAGCACTAGTTCACCAAAAGAGTCAAAAGTAGGAGTTCTTTGCTTTCTAATAATCACTAGAAGCTTGAAAATTACTTTAACTAAAGGACCTGAAAGTTAGACCTCTGTCAAATCAAATCTCTGGTGACTTGAAAAGTGGCATTGATGGAACTTAGCTGAATCTTCTCATTTGTGCCAACAACAAATTCATATTCGATGTCTGCTATTTTGATTAGTAAATGCATTTGAACTGGAGGTGGAAATTTGACCTTAATATAAAAATAAATGTATCTCTGTCAGGGCATCCTACAAAGTCAAACCCTTCAGAATTTTCAGTTCCATAATATTCTTGTATGCTGTGGTAAAGTCCTAGTTTAGCACTTCATCTTGAATGTTGGTAATGTCAGACTTGAGCGTGTAGCCTGTGCAGGTGTGTACTGTTTCCTTTGCCACCTTCCCAAAAGCCATGTTTGTGCTCACTAAGAAAGAGGGGCAGGTTCTTTCATTCCTCTTTATGTATGTCAACATTTTCTTCTATGATATATTCCAAGCAAAGAAGCATTAGCTCTGGTGCTAAGGGATCCAACTGGAATCTTGTACACTAAAACTGCAGGTGGGGATGATCTTTGATGGATAATTACAGTTGAGGGAGAACCTGGTATTGTCAGTAAATTTCTTACTCTTCTCAGGACATTCTGATCATCCTAGGTGTTGTGAGGAAGATAAGATTAGTTATTGATTAGGTATTAAGATGTATCTAGCAGGAAGGAGCTGGAACTGGGAATTCCAGAATGGAATGAGGGAGCAGGAAGAAGTGACTTGTGCTCTGGGAAGGACTCCATTGGGGGTTAACACAAACTGTGGTTAGCCCTGGGAGCATTCAGAGTAAAAGGACATCCTGTATCCTGATTTTCCCCTGGGATCCTGAGTGGTGGCATCTAGCAGAGAGAGAAGATCAACAGTCCTGTACCAAGAAAGAGGAGAAAGTTTTGAGATCTGGTGGACAGCGTTTCAAGCAAAACCCTCCCTACTTGGTACCCGAGACTACCTTGGCTCTTGGCATCCAGAGATCATCAGTGGATTGCAGTGAGAATTCCAAAGCCAAAAGCCCCTAGCTGAGCTGCTCAAGCCTGGCAGGTTCCAGGTCTGAGGCAGTCACCCAGAGACTCCACTGCTCCTTAGGCCCTGTCAGTTTAGATTACTAAGTTAGTATAGAAATAAGTCTTTCCTTTTCCTGTGGGTTATGTCATTAGATTTAAGGTTTTAGAGTAGATATTCCTATCCCACCTTTTAGTTGTTCATAATTAAACCCAGTTATATCCTGTTACCTTGTCTGTTGAATTCAAAGCCTCTGGCCAGAGTGACAGTTGGCTAACTGTCCTTTGTCAGTTAGGAGCAGCTGGGCTGTTCAAGTCTTCATGTCCAGGTCTAGTCTCTCATAAATCTCAGTGTGTGTACTCACAATCACCTAGTTTTATTTAATATCCCTGGTGACCCCATTACCTTTACTTATATTTTCTACATAGGTCATGACATCAGTCTCATTCAATATCACAAGTTTAAAACTTTTCTTAAATGTTGACCATATGCTAGTAAAATTCACGATTGATCCTTGCGCATTATCTATTCTTTGGTCATCTGAAAAATTCAATTCCAGGACAATAGAGTTGAACTCTTCAAAAAGTTGTTTAGTATAAGCCTGGAAAGTGGATGTTTTTCCTATTCCTGGTAGGGCCATAGAGGAGTAAATCGTAGGAGTCTAATTTTCACTCATAAATTGTTGAATGGTGGTTGTTGTTGTTCAATCATTTCAGTCCTGACTGACTCTTTATGGACTTCACTTGGGATTTCTTGGCAAAGATGTGGGAATGGTTTTCAGTTTTCTTAAGAGATATTAGGTCCTTCAGTGTTTGTGGCTAATATTTCTCAACCAGGGCAGCCTTGACTCTTGACTGCAGGCTGTTTGGATTTCTATGGCTGGTCTTGCCAGGATGTACAACTCCTCAGGAGCAACAAATGAGTCAACTGCAGGTCTCCACCATATCTTGTATGCCTCAAAATGACTCATTGCCTTTTAATCCTCAAGTCTGAATCATTGGATTGTCCTGCTTTAAGTCTGAACCAGAATGTCAACAGAAAAATAGTCACCACAAACCTATTGCATTTTTCAGTAAAGAACTCAATAACAGAGAGGCTTATTATCCATTACCAAATTTCACTTCTTGACTTCAAAGTAGGCTATCAGTGATAAATTTTGAGACTAGGTACATGGAACTCAATGGATTGCAGATGGTGATGGTACAGTGAACAGAGTGCTAGGTTTGGAATCAAGAAGATCTGAATTCCAATTTGGCCTCAGACAATTAATAGCTGAGTAACCTTAGTTAATCATTTAACCTCTGTTTATATCAGATTCTTCAACTATAAAAGAAGAATAAGAATAGTACCTACCTCAGAGGGTTTTTGTGAGGATCAAAGAAATTATTTGTAAAAATCACAATGTCTCCACATAGTAGGCATTATATAAATGCTTATTTCCTTCCCCTTCTCTTACAAGTAGTTTACCAACGTATTTTACCAAACACTAAGTTGAATGCTACCTGCCAAAATGGTTTTGTGGTAGCCAACCATGTGCACTGTTCATCAGGGAAGACTAATACAAATGCAAATGCACTATCCAATAGGATTATATTACTGAAAACATGGTGATATCCACATAAGGTAGAAAGGAAATTTGTGACACGAAAGAAGGGGTACTTAATGTATATGAAAGGGCAGTTGAAAGTCTGGGATTTTCAGTAGGGAGTATGCTATCAGTGGATATAGACCTTATGGGGCTTTAGTTGTTATTGGATGTCTCCACGATTAAGAGCAACTATTTGAGTGAAGGTCTATGACTAGTAAAGTGTCAGGAAACAATGGCATGGCCCTCAGGGATTCAAGCATTACTGTCCAAAGAACACCCTTCAGTGGAGAGAATAGGAAAAAAAACGGAACAAAAAATGGAGCACTGTATCCAATTATTATTGATTCATTCCAACATATAAGAAAGCAGCTGGCATTGTCCAAGGCATACTGCTTCCTTTATGGTCCATTAAAGCACTATTTAGTGAATCTGAACACATAAAAGAAATGACATCTGAGATTAGCCTTGAAGGATGCTAAGGATTCTAAAAGGAGAAGGTGGGAAAAGATTATATATATAAAACCCTTACCTTCCATCTTGGAATCAGTACTATGTATAGGTTCCAAGGTAGAAGAGTGGTAAGGGCTAGGCAATGGGGGTTAAGTGACTTGCCCAGGGTCACACAGCTAGGAAGTGTCTGAGGCCAGATTTGAACCTAGGACCCCTCATCTCTAGGCCTGGATCTCAATCCACTTAGCTACCCAGCTGCCCCCGAAGGGATAGAGTATTATTATTATTATTATTGTTGTTGTTGTTGTTGTTGTTGTTGTTGTTGTTGTTGTTGTTGTTGTTGTTGTTGTTGTTGTATGCCTGGAATTCAATTCCCTTCTCACTATATCTTATTAGATAGCCTGTGAAAAGGAATAGAATTGGGAAATGGAGTTTGGAGAATAGTAGGTACGGCCAGTTTGGCTCACCTGGATAGCACATAAGGAGGTATAATATCAAATAAGTCTAGAAAGCCTGAACTACAGTAGACTGGAGCCAGACTACCCTAAAATAGTCATATTGTTAAAAGAGGTAACCGTTGATAAAAATTGGCTCAGGTTGACCTAAGAGTACATCTTTGAGCCTTCTGTTGTTTCCTCTCTCATAGAACAATATCTGGGGAGGAAAACAAAATTTTCAGAGTCCTGCAAATCAGATGAACATAATTTATACTGGTGTGATTTGAGAAACAACTCTCTGTCCCTAATAACTCTCTGGCTGCTATTGACCCTAAAATTTACATTGTACATGATAGTTATGGAATACTATTTTGCTATAAGAAATGACAAGCAGGATGATTTCAGAAAAATCTGGAAAGATTTACATGAGCTGATGCGAAGTGAAGTGAGCAGAACCAGAAGAACATTGTAAATAGTGATAGCCATATTTCTTGATGAACAGCTGTGAATGACTTAGTTATTTATTGCATTGCAGTGACTCAAGACAATCCCAGAAGCTCATGATGAAAAATGCCATCTGTCCTCCAAGAAAGAATCAATGGAGTCTGAATACAGACTGAGACACATTATATTTCATTTTTTCAATTTTTTTTCTATTCAAAATCTCTTCCACAAAATGACTAAAGTAGAAAAATGTTTTACTTGATTACACATGTAAAATCTATATCAGATTGCTTATCATCTTAGGAAGTGGGGAGGGCAGGGAGTGAATGAGTGAGGGAGTGTCAGAAGAAGGGAGAGTATTTGGAAATCAAAACTTCAAAAGAAGGATGTTAAAAATTGTTTTTACATGTAAGGGGCGGGGAATGAACGTTAAAAAAATCTTATATTTTTAATTTAATCCTTTGGGGTCTTTGAGGGTCTTAATATGCAAATACACTGAGAAAGGGTAATTTCTTTTTTCTGACAACTTAGTCTAGTCTCAGTAAGAAAGGGACTACGAAGGAGGACTAACAGAAGTTGATAGAGGAGATAAGAGGACATTCTCAATTATCTCATTTTGATCTTAGACCCAATCCCACTTTCCAGTTCTGTCTGAGAACACCTGAGAACAGAGATGAAAGCAACAATATAATTACTAGAAAATACATATCAATTATTTGCCAATAACTAAAATTTCTATTCCTTCTGACTTAACTGTCCAAAACACTCCTCCCTGACTGTCACTCCCCTATGGTGGTCTTTCCTTTACGATTATTTTCTCCTTGAGTGTAAGGATGGTCTTAATGGCTTGAATCTATATTTCCAGCAATAAGCACAGTGTCTGGCACATAATAACCACTGAATAAATGCTTTTTCATTCATTCATACATTGTTTCTTTTACCAAAACCAGTTTCACCTTCTCAAAGATGGGTTCCATTACTAGAGAATGCCTCCAGAATGAATTGGCTGATTCCCATTGTTGTGAAGTAAACTGTTAGGGAAGAACCAATTGTATTAATATTAAAAAATAAGTCATTTTCAAGAACTCTTTTTCTCTTTTTACTTTCTTTCAAAAAGAATCTGAGTATACAGCAGATTGGGCATAAGTAAAGTTACTTCTAAGAGCTATTAATGCCTGCCTTTGAGGTAGAAACACATTACAAAGGCAAACATGTATGTGCTCACTTAAGTGACTGCAAAGGAGAGATCCTAGATGATGCTGAGTTTTTAAGTCTATATATAGACAGGAAACAGATTAAACCTCTCAACCATAGCTGATTTATGAGAATTCCTGAGGATTGCCTCTGTAGGAGCCCCAAGTTCAAGAGTCCATTTTTAAACCAAAGAAGGGTACTATCTGGGTAGTACCATCCTGGAATGTAGTTATCCAACAATCAAAGAGTGTATATATATTTATGATGCTTTCTCTAGTACAGAGAGGGGAGGAGAGGTGGGAAATTTTAATGTAACAAACAAATTAATTAATTATTCTTTAAAAAGAGATCATGTATGTAGTCATTGGTGTTGGGAAGAGTAACATTTTAGAATTATATCCATGATACAAGGGAGAAAAGCACCTGGATTTTGCTCACCACTGTTATTATAAGTTATTTTTATGATGAAGGTATAATGTGAAGAGAGGGACTGTCAGTGTGTTAGTTCTGAGTGTGTTTCCCTTCTGATGGGAATCCAAACAGAATGGTGTTGCAAGTCTGAAATGCTTTAGGATGCTGTGTAAAATGGAACCCAATGAAGAATGAGGATGGTGGAATGGAGAATGCTTGTGAGTTATTGTGAGTCCATAGTATTTTCTGAATTGGTTATATGATCCTATGACTTTTTTGTTTATTTTGTCACATTTTCTACATTTGTAGTTACATTTGCTACATTTTCTATTGGGTGGGATAAAGGTTTTCCTGTAATCAATTAATGTGTATATGTTTCCTTGAAGGTTTGCATGGGAGCTAGGCCCTCTGTTGTACACATTTGTGGAAATCAAGACACAAGGTATGTTCTGAAATTTTCCATAGGGAATTCTGGGTGGGAGCATGATAAATCAGAGAATGATAAACTGAGACTTTCTGAAGTCGAACTTGGCCTATATAAGCCAAAGACTTGCAAGTTCTGGGCTATGGGTTGTATCTAGACATCCTTCATGATAGAACCAGTATCCATCAGTTTCCTCCTCTGCCCCCAACCTAGAACAAGGATTAGTTTTTCCTAAAAGGCAACAAAACTATCTCTGGGTCCAGATTAGTCCCTGTTTCCCTTGACATAGCTTTGTGTAAATAGAATTAGCTCGAGCCCATTAATAGTCAAAAATCCACTCAACCCAGGCGTGCTAATGATGTCACTCTCACCTCCCTTAGTGGGGAGGGGAGACGAGTTACCCACACGTGACAATAAGTAACAAATCAAGAATAAGGGACTGCCCTTTGGGCAGTCCAAATCAATGTAGAACCTGCCATTTGTCCATTTGAATTGGAGGTGGACCACAGGAAGTGATGAAAGACACAATCTCTTTAAGTAAGTTAGTGAACTTCCTGTGGGGCAGTTGTTGTCTCGAACTGGGAGCAGAAGCATCTCCTGAGACCACAGACAGATTACACTCTATATTGTCACGTGGGTAAGTTAGGCTGGCTTCCTTGGCCTAGCTGGGCCAATTCTAAACTCTGCCTATCTGGCTGTTGGGCCTTGTGGCTTACAGCTTCATTTATTTAGCCTTTTAACCTTCTCTCTCCGTCCAGGCCTTTGGTCTGGACTAGCCTCTCCCTTTTTCTTTATTCCTACTTTTTACCTACCAGATTGTAAATAAACTCCTCAACCCTATGCTGACTTGGGTCTGATTTAATTACGGAATCAACCTGAATTGTTGATTCCTGGCGGCCACACATTCTAATATCTATAATACCTAAATTTTTCTTTTTACAGCTTCCTGGTCATCAAAGGGCATAAAAGTTCTACTCACATAATAATTGACCCAAATCACTGCCCTCTACTTTGATAACCAGATGGAGTGGAACTGAGTCTTTAGAAGTTATGCTCTTTTGTATCCTGGCTATGTTATAGCTAAATAAATCTCCTTTTGTTATCTATTTAATATAACTCACCAGTGCCTCATTTGATCCCTAAACCTGAATTAATAGGGTACAAGTGTCAGGTTCACCTTAAAACCCTCTATATATTTAAATATGACAAAATCAGACTTCAGATTCCCAGAGTAGAAATAATCCCATCACTGAAATGTGTGACCTATACATTGCAGGCACCCATTAAAATGAGTATTAAATCAGTTTTGGATGTTGAGCCACTTCTGCATTGAAGTGATACCTTTGAAACCAATCTCTGTCTTTTATCTCGGAAGAGACAGATGTTTCACAGCCTTAAAAAAAGTCAAGAAATACTAAAGTACTTCTGTAAGGGGGGGAAAAGGGTTTTTTTGGGTTCAATATATTAAAAGATGGTCACCAGAGGATTGAACTATTATCAATCCTTAATTAAGAATAATCTCAAGTCAAAATTGACTTTTATGGAAGTTTATTTACAATTAATAAGAGAGAGAGGAAATAAGGAAATAAGAATCTAACACAGTAGGTAAATTACTACGATCCTCTAATTAATCCAGGTAGATCTAATTAACCCTCAGCCGAGAGTCAGAGGGCCAGATGCCCAGAGATGAATGAAGCAAAATCACATTCACAGAGTCTATTAAAAGAAACCTCTTAAGAGAAGTTCAGGAAGATTCAGACAGTCTTTAAACTCACCACGTGGAATTCAAAGAAGATATTTAAAGCAGTCTCACCAGGGTCTCAGCATTCCAACACTCCTCCATGAACCAGAAGAGGTCTGTCACCAGACACCCTCTTCAACTGGAGACCTCTCACTCACTCAACTCTCTCTTTTTAAAGGGACACTTATGTGTCACTTCCTGTGCCTTCCCCTAGCTTGAGTGTCCAATCACAATAGAAGTTTCTCATAGAACGCCTAGGGGGCAGTCATTCAATTCTGATTCATCACTCACTCTAGCACAAGTGGGTTAAGACCTCCCAGAATTTGAGGTGTTCTCACCTTTGGTGATTAAATCTAAAGATGGGCAGTGTAGACTTAATCTAATTATCACACTACAGCTAATGAGGTTATGTTCCAAGAAAATTATTCAATAAATGCTGTATTCTCTTCCCTCTCCTGAAGCCATCAGAAGACAATGTTTACTCCAAGATAGTCTTACACTTGAGCTTTTACCTACAAATCATTTCAGCAATATTTGGGCAGAGCATGGATGCATAACATTCTAGGATGATGTGAAACTCAGTTCTAAGTGACTTAGTTATTTCTAGGCACAAATAACTTAGGCCCATAATTTGAGCATTTCTCTCTGCCATCCCCCTCAAACTCCAGGGCACAGACTGTCTTTTATTTCTATTATTGTCTAGTTGTTTCAGTAATATCTGACTCTTTATGACTTGCATGGGATTTTCTTGGCAAAGATACCGAAGTAGTTATCTATTTCCTTCTCCATTTCATTTTAAAGATGAGGAACTGAGGCAGAGTTCAGTGACTTGCCCAGGATCACCCAGCTAGTAAAAGTCTTGAGGCCAGATTTGAACTTAAGAAGATGAGTTTTCCTGAGTCTAGGCTCACACTAGAGACCACCTGGCTGGCTCGTCCTTAATGCCAAGTGACTGTATCTCCATCCTTCATGAGACACTTTTAGGAAATCTGGATTTGACGCTTGCTCCTTTGATACTTCAGAAGATCCATGATTTTGTCAATATCTGTACCAACATACATGACAATCCCTTTACATCTTAATAAATAGTTCTGCAATTAATTGAAGACCAAAAAAAAATCAACTTGTGGTCAGCCTCTTTGAACTTGGGCAGGTTGATTCCCAGATAACAGAAGCAATGTCCATTGCCAGGAAATGCCAAAACTAAATCTCTGCCAGTATGATCTTGGAGAACCCAGAGTCACTTCCTCTTTTGGGTGAGCCATTGGAGTGGGAATTTAGTGGATGAGATGTGACATTTGCTACAAATATGAGAGGATGTGATATTCTTTTGAAAATGATCCTTCTGTCTTCATCTACCTTTTGGGTTTTCTATCCCCTACCCTTTAGCTTGGATGTGAGAAGGAGATGGCACTGTCCCTGGGGTAAAGAAGACCAAGTAGATAGCACTGCAGTCACATTGTTAAGGATCTTTTCCTATAAAGGTCAATCAATGATCCCTTGACCCTCAACCTTAACCTTTTTGTGTGTGTGTGTGTCCTTAAGTTTGTTTGGGCACTTTGTATAACTGCTATTGATTACAGTGAAACTGAAAAACAATTGCCAAATATAGCCTTTTCTTTCTCTTCCTAGCCCCTCTCCCCTTTATAAACTTCCCTCAGCCTGACATTCTGTTTGGAAGTTTGCCATGCACTTTACAGAAATGATCTGATAGCTGGTACAATTTCCTTTTTTTTTTTTTGAGAAATCAGAGCTAGACAATGGGTAGGACAAGTTCCAGGGGGAGAAGATAAAAATTAAGTGTGGATAGGTATACATGTGGCTATGCATATATGCTGTATAAAACGACAAACTTCCTATTTCAGAAAGATTTCATTATTATCACTAAACTCTTTATAAACCAATTATTTTGAGTGCATTACATCTTTCAGTAAATACTTTAGTTGTGAATTTCTACTTTATAATGTAGTTCATTTTAATATATAATAAAGTAGATTTACATGAGAAAATGACAGTTAACAAAACTCATTAGCAGTGTAGGAGTTTCAACAAATGGTCAGCCTTGCACAACAGCTTGGGGTAAGAGAAGCACCACCCTAATTTAGGCCAGGACCTACTGTTTGGAACTAAAAGCAGATATCTGCATAAAGGAGAATCTAGAACAGGGTATAAAAAAATATGGGACAAGCAGATGAATTATAAGGAATGGAGAAAAATTCTTCCTGTTCAGAAGGACTCTCAGTTGGTAAGGCAAGATGGAGGTAAGGATTTTAGAAAGAATATAGAAGGAATAATTTATTCAGGGTTTTGCCCAGCAATATAAAGGGCTCTGGACTTGAGAATTAGGAGGCCTGAAATTTTAATTCTGACTCTATCATACCACAGTATATGACTTTAGGTAAGTCTCTGGGTCTCAGTTTTCTTGACACAAAAAAAATGAGAGAATTTGACTAAATAATTGCTGAGTATTTCCAAATATATAGTAGAACACAAAAAAGAGTTATATATGAAACCAATCAATTCTGAATCTCATGCCACATTTTTTAAAAGTATAGAATAAATTCCACACATTACTTTCAAAATTGTCCTGCTAGTCTGTGCTTCCTTCTCAACTTAATTCTGTTCTCTTTTGCTCTTTAAAAATAGTTCAGTGGTCCTCCCCCTTTTTTTGACATTGGTATTACTAATCTTCTTCTAACTTTCCTTGCCAATTAAAAGGCCCAGGAAAAAAAAAAGAAAAGAAAACCTTTGTGACAAGTAAGCACAGACTAGAAAAAAAATTCCACAGTGGCATGTTAGAAAATATGATATGCATCTTCTTTCAGCACCTTGAATTTATCACCTCAATGCCAAGAGGGAACACATTTCACTATAGTGCCCCATAATCAATCATTGCTTTGATCAGAGTTCTTAAATTTGTCATATTTTTTATTTGAAATAATGTTGTCTTTGCATAGATTTTTCTGTGCTGGTTCTGATCACTTCACTCTTCTTCAGTTCATATGGCCCAGGATTCTCTGCAATCATCTACTCTGTAAATTCTTATGGTACAGCTAAGTTATTTTGTATCTTCTAACATTCTGCTTCTAAGGCACTTGAATTACCCCCCTAAAGAGTTGGTAATGGATAATACAATCAGATTTGATCCTTCAACCTCACCTTTTGCCTGGATAACACACACATTAGCTCCAAAGTCAACCATAGTATACCCTACCAACAGTTATATAGGATCTATCAAACTAACGTGGATACTATATTCTTAAATCATTAGAATCAAACAGAGCAGATTGGCAGTGCTGTCCCAGGAATTTACCTGGTTTGGGATTCAAATCTATTCACAATAATGTTCCAAGCTTCCACCCACTGAATTTTCTTTTTTAGATCAGTCAGAATTTATCACATGACTTCATATGATAGTGAGAGCAAGAACAATACTTAAAATAGAAAGGATTAAGTTATTAAGAACACATCAAAGGACAAATAGTGTAAAAGATATTAATCATAATCACTATCTTAAGCTACTTTCTTCTGTACTTAAGACTCTCAGACTTCAAGTAATTTTGAGTCTATGAGTCCTGAGTCTATGCTAGATTTACTCTTACTCAGTAGGGATGGGGATAAGACTTTCCAGAGAGGACTACTAAAGGTGATGTAGTTTCTCGTGCCACTGGACAGATTCATCTTACTGAGATCTTAACTTTCCCCTAATTCCTCTTCCTCTAACCCTTGGCAGTGTCTGAGGAAGAGTCAAGTTTCAAGTCCTGTGGAGCTACACCAAATCCTCATACCTAGCATTGGTGGGAATGAGAAAAACCCCATTTTTCTGCCCTGATGCTATCACCTCAGCCCTTATCTATCATCAACAGAAACTGGAACATGTTAGTAATGCTCCAGCAGGATGGTGCACACTTCATATTCCTGGCTTCTTCTAGCTTTATGTTTTAACTTGAATGGTCCTTACTTCTTTAACTTCCTATGAGTTTGCCTCAGCACAGGTGATCAATCCTATGACATGTGGGCACTGAATCATTAGCAGCTGCTCCAAAATATAGTTTGGAGAAACTTGTGAAGTACATTTATTGAAGCTTGCCTCGAGTATATCAGAAGGTAGAACTGAGAGAGACCTTTCTAGGTCCATTTTACAGATAAGGTAACTGAAGCCCAGAGAAGCTGAGTCTTGCTTAAGGACAGGACAGTTAATGACAAATGTCACATTAATTCCTACTGTCCATACTCATTTTCTGAATCCCCTGGGATAATTTTTCAGTGTTGGTCTCCAGAAAACTCTTACTCAATTTCCCTGTGGCTCAACTCCCAAATTTTATAAATGGCATCCAGACTCCTTTACCATCAGGATGTACTTGCTTTCTCCTTCCCATTCCCTGCTCTTTTCATCCTAACTTTGACCTTCCTCCCCGCTTTCTAAGCTCATTTTGGCATCTGCTTCCCTTTTCTCAACAGGCAACAGGAGAAACATCCTCACTCTCTTCCTTTTAGGTGGAAGGAGGTGTAATTGGACAAACTGCCTCCCAGGGGAGCACCCAGTCTGGGAGCCTCTGCCTGTGTCCCAGCAGTACCAAGCTTGGTCACAACTTCTTAGAGATGCAAATTGAGAGGCAGCCTTCATAACCAGAGAGTGCTGCTAATTTTCTGACGAGTGTGTAGATTCCTGCCCTGCCTTTGCCGCGGTTTATTTGTTTTATTTAGCAATAAATTTAATACAGGCTCCCTGAAGCAAAGAGGCAGATGAACTATAAACTCTGAATTCTGAACAGCCTTAGTTACTAAGTTAGTGTGATTTTTGATCCCTGTTCAAATTATATCTATGAAATTTGACATGGATTTTGATATGAGGTTTGCTGGCTGCTAGATGCTCTAGAGTACTTGCTAGAGAGCTTACAAGGGCTCATTTGATTACTAGAACTTTAATTTCTCACAGAGGCTAAGGAGGAAGACTTCTAACTTGGATGTGTCATAGAAAAACACAAGAACAAATTGAATCTATATATTTGTCCTGGTATTAGTGGGATTTTCAGTGATACCCCAATCTTTCTCAGGGCTAAGACATACGATGCATTTGACTGACAAGGAAATGATTCAGATGAAAGTGCCCTCAAGAGGTAGCAGTGGTACAGGGCACTGGGTCCCACGTAAATACTAAACATTGTCATTTTGAGCGTTATTTAGATTCAACAATACATGAAATAAAACTCATCTTGATGAATTAATAAACATACCTGAATGCTTCACAATTTTTCAGATGCTTATAGGCATTGTAAAATACAAATTCTTTTAAAAGCATTACTACTCTAGTATCATTTTAGTATTTTGGCAGTTTGAATTTTCTTAAATTATGCATATTAACACACAACTGTTGTGGGGAGGGAATCCTCAAGACTCTTTAAATAAGTGTCCTTAGAATCACAAAGGTTGGTTATCACTTGTGCAGGAGAAAAAACACAGGACTTGGGAACTGTAAGATCTATGTTTTAATTCCAGTTTTTTTTCAATGGTTCATTATTTGACTTTGGACAAGTTATTTAACCCTTTAAATGTTAGTTTCCTAATCTGTTTGAATGTAGATTAGATGCTCTCATAGGTGACTCCAAAAGTCTATGTTCTATCTTATGATCTATCTATAGGGGGGAAATAAAAAAAATGATGAAAGATAACAAAGAAGCACTAATAAGTACATAATTATATAGTATGTAACACATATTAACAGATATCAGGAGACAGAAGAGTAAATTCATATTTGCTATCACTACCAAAATTTCTTTCCAATATCCTACAGGATTCCTCTACCTCTCCTGAGCCCAGTGGTAGAGTAGTAAGGGCTGTATGTGATTAGGCTAATGAGATGTTCCAGAGCAGGTAAATTCTGAATACAGTTGAGATAGGAAACCAATTGCCAAAAAAGGTGGTGAGGATGAAAAAAAGTAGGAAAGGAGGTGATCCAATCATACCAGATTTCTAACTCTACTACAAAACCATAATCATCAAAACAATTTGGTACTGGCTAAGAAATAGAGGTTGATCAGCAGAGCAGATTATATACATAATATACAAAAGCAAATGAACAGAATAGCATAGTGTTTGAAAAACCCAGAGATGCTAGTGACTGGGACAAGAATTCATTATTCTACAGAAAAAAATGTGATAACAGCAAAGTAAGCTGGCAGAAATTATATTTAAATTAGTATCTCACTTTTGTTTGCCAAGATAAGCTCCAAATGGTTCCATGACTTAGATATAAAGTGTGATATAACCAAATTAGAGGGAAAAGAAGATATTATCACTCAGATCTATGGATGGGAGAAGAATTCACGACCAAACAAGAAAGAGGATCCTAGGAGGTAAAATAGACATTTCTAGTTGCATAAATTTTTTTAATTCGCAAAAACAAAGTCAGTGTAACTAAAATTAGAAGGAAAAAGAAAGCACATAGAGAAAATCATCTTTGCAGCAAGTTTCTCTGATATGTCTCATTTTTAAGACAGAGGGAACTGAGTCAAATGTGTAAGAATAAGAATCATTCTTTGATTAATAAATGGTCAAAGGATATAAACAGGACATTTTCAAAGGAAGAAATCTAAGCTATCAATAACCATATAAAAATGCCTTACATCATTAATAATTAGAGAAACTAAAATTAAACAACTCTGAAGTTATAGCTCATGCCTATCAGAATGACAACATTGACAAAAAAGGAAAATGATCATTGATGGAGGAATTATGAGAAAATACCTTCTTTTTTTTTTTTAAACCCTTACCTTCTGTCTTGGAGTCAATATTGTGTATTGGCTCCAAGGCAGAAGAGTGGTAAGGGTAGGCAATGGGGGTCAAGTGACTTGCCCAGGGTCACACAGAGAAATATGTTCTTTAACGCACTGTTGATAGGGCTGTGAACAAACATTCTGGAAACAAATTTAAACTATGCCCAAATAGCTATTAAATGGTACATATCTTTTGACACAATTATACTGCTAATAGATCTATGCTTAAAAGAGAGAAAGGACCTATATGTATATCTATATATGAAAATATTTATAACAGCTCTTTTTACAAAAGCAAAGAATTGGAAACTGTGAGAGTATCAATCAATTAAGGAATGTCTAAACCTGTTTTAGTGTATGCTATATGATGGCATAGTACTGGGTTATAAGAAATGATGAAGGACATGATTTCAAAGATACCTGAGAAGACTTATATCAATTGACAGAGTGAAGTGAGAATAACCAGGAGCACAATTTGTACAATTGCAGCAATATTAAAATGATAAACAACTTTGAAAGACTTCAGAACTTTGATCAATCACAATTCCAATGGACTCACGATAAAACATCCTACCCATCTACTGAGAGAATTGATGGACTTAGAGTAAAGATTAATGTACAAGGGGCTTTTTTTTGGACATGGACAATGTTGGAATTTTTTTTTGATTGACTATAGATCTTTGTAACAAGTGTTTTGTTTTTCTTGCTTTATCAATGGAGTAAGGACAGGGATGTACAGTAGTGGGAAATGTAAAGGAAAAAAAGGTGGATCCTGGTGAAAAAATAATAAAACTTAATTTAAACAAAAATGAAGCAAACAAATGATGTCAAGGAGTCACCCATCACCTCCTGGACTCCTATGAATTATATAGAATGGCTTAACTTTCTACAATCCTGGGAAGGTTGTCACTGTGGTCTCAGAGTTCTATGAGAACATCCTTTGTACATTCCACATACCCCTGTCCCAAGAGCATAATACATGATTAGGGTTTCACATATAGACACCTCCTTTCCTATACACACATAATTCCTTACTATCTACCAAGCATTGTCTGGGAAAATTTCAAAAGGAATACAATACTTTTTTAAAAACTCTTTCTGTCTTAGTAACAACTCTAAGACAGAAAAGCAAGGGTTAGGCAAAAAAGTTAAGTGACTTGTCCTAGGTCACAAGGCTAGGAATTATCTGAGGTCAGATTTGAACTGGGTTTTCTTGACTCCAGGCCTGGTACTTTATCCACTGTGCCACCTAGTCACCCCAAGTAAGATAGTATTAAGGAATTCCCTTAACACTAGAAGGTTAGAACACCTAGGCTTAGTCAGCTGAGAAAATGGGGGCAAAAGAATGCTGTCTTAATCCTTTATCTACCAGGAGGTTCAATTATAGAGAATCCAAGTTCCCTATCAACCAGCTACTTTTCTGGTCTCTATTCTTCTCTGAGAAGCAGAGGCCACCTCAGGATGGGCAATGCATATAACTGCTCTCCTTTCTTGTCTTTGTTCACTTACTTCTCTAGATTCATTCAAAAATTATAAAATACCACCTTCAGCAAAAAACCTTTTCTAACTATCTGAAATCCTCAGGCATTCCCTCTGAGATTAATTCCAAATCGTTATATATATATACACATATATGTGTATGTGCACATATATGTATACATTGTAAGTATGGGATTTGCAAGGGGGATGGGATGAAAGAAGCCAGAAGAAGGCAGTTGGTGACAGTTACTGACAGCTGAGAGACTAGAGAGAATTCTGGGAAATTCTCTGGAGGAGGAAGGAGAGGAGAGGTCTTTGGGCAGAGGACTGGGAGGAAAGAGGAAGAGGACATCCCAGCCTGGATCCAATCCTGAGGGTTTCCTGAGGATTTTTCTTTGGAAATTGAAACCCTGATTCCCTGGTCAAAGCCATTCATTACATCTCAACCATCAAGACTTCAATCATTGAGTCAGCAAAGTTTTTGGACTCCATTTTGGTAGCGATTTTTTAGTCTCCTTCTCCCATTACCCAGCCTTGCTGAGAAACCCCCTTTCAGTCAAAACTTACAATTATAGGAAAGGATAGAAATAGAAATAGAAACAGAAGGAGAAGAGGCAAGGGGAGAAGCTTAGAAGTAGGAACCATTGGGTTTCCCACCTAAGTGATGGACCTCATAGGAATAGTGAAGAGGGCTCTCCAAAATCCCTCTGCTCTTCATCCCTTTCCCCATTCCCTGAATTGCAAATAATAAAAGCCATTCATTAGTCAGATATCGTTCCAGAGTGCCTGAGAGACTGTGAGAGAGAGGGGAACCACAGCTTGGTCTGGTTACCTCCATCTTGAAACTGGACCACCCACTGTGAATTTAACTGATTGGGAGGAGTTTTGTGTGAACCCTGTCCTTATTCAGAATCAGATTGGGGTACCACATACCTCATCTTATGGGGAAGTCTCGCTCCCAACTCCTGTGGGGCAGCACAACCATCCAGGTCACCCAGTTTTGGGGTAACACCCCCTTAAAGTCTCCCACTGTATATTCGACCTCAGGGGAGAGCTGGAAGAGAGACTCATATAGACTCTCTCTCCATTCTATCAAACACTGGTTATTGGTTCTCTTTATTATTACAATACACACACACACATATATGTCTACCTAGATTGATATCTTGCATGATCATCTTTGTTTGCATGTCATCTCTCCCATTAGAATGTGATCTCCTTGAGAGCAGAGACATTTTTTGTCTTTCTTTGTATCTGAAGGACTTAGTATAATGCCTGGCACATAATAAGTGCTTCAAAAATTTAAAAAAAGTTTGTTTCTGACTTAAAAGGGGAACTCAAGATAGCTACATAAGACTCAGAATCCTCAATTGGGGCTACAGAAGTCCTTAGGAACAGCTGTGCACCAATTATCAAGAGAAATTTTACATTCTTTTCTACTCTTATTTATTCTAAGTTTTTGGAACCAAAAGGGCAATGTATAAAAGGAAAAAATTAGGTGACCAAAAAGAGATATATTTAAGAGATCAGAGAGAAATGGTTAGATTTGAAGGAGGTAATGAAAAGAAAGGCCAGAAGAGATAATGTCTTGAAAGGAGAAGATGATCTCGAAGCTCTCTACAAGTTCTAAATTCTATGATGAGAAGCTGACATTTGTTCTGTAAATACTAAAGATAATGATTGGGATATAGGCTAAGTGTGTCAGAACAGTGGGAGAAGATAGAATGTAGATGACCAGAGATAAATCAGGATTAGAGTGATAGAACGAAAGCAGATTATTTGGAGAAAGAAATGAGAAGTTTTGGCAGCAGTTTGTGGAAGGAAAGGGAGTCTGTGATACTATGGGTGTGTCTGTGTACACAAATTATTTGGAAAATAACTTGTTGAAGTCAGTCCAAAATAGGGGACACTGGAAAACAACTGGTTGAATTATCTCCAAAACAAAAACAAAATCTCAAGTTGGAGGGAGCAAGGAGGGAGGTTTTGATTGAATTTAACTATGTTTTTTCAAATTGATTTAAAAATATGGACACATCATAAGAAAAAAGGAAATCATGGAGCCTACAATAGGTATAAGAAAATTAAAGAAGGAGAGAAGGGGGGAATGTGATAGATATTACTGAATAGGTTAGAAGCTTAGACATCTCAAAAGAAATATCTAAAGGAAAGAATACTAGTAGTGTAGGAACAAGATAAAAAGGAAGAAAGGGTGACTTAAATATTTCCCTCAAAAGACTTGAACTTCAAAGGAATTGAAAAAAACTCAGATGGATTCTTGGCAGATGGTCATAAGGAAGAGGAAGAAAGAGGAAAAGTCACCAAATACAATGCAATTGAATATGTCTGGGGACGGTAGAAAAGCTCAGAGAAGACAGAAATCCTGGAAATTAAGGAGCAGCAAGACAACATTCAGTACCAGAAGCATTCAAGATGTAAGATATAGAGGTAACTACATAGCTCAGTGGATAGAGAGCCAGATGTGGAGTTCAAAGGTTCTGGGTTCAAATTTATTTTGAAACACTTCCTAGCTGTGTGACCCTAGGCAAGATACTTCACCCCAGTTGCCTAGCCCTTACTGCTCTTCTACCTGGAACTAATAGTATCGATTCTAAGACAAAAGGTAAGGGTTAAAAAAGAGATGTGCAAGGAATATGGAAAGAGAGAACTTTATGGGAGAAGTTATAACTATTTAGGAAGTTCCATAAATTAATCATCCATAAAGTCAAGTTTAATCTCTGTCTTTCTCTACCATCTATTTCCATCTATAAAATGAAACACAAGAAGTAAGCTATATTAGGAAAATCAGTGTGACTCTCAGGGGATGTAGGGAATCTATATAGCATGCCAAGAATTTTTTCTGCTACTAACTTCAGGATAGAGGCAAAGTATATGATGGGCAAGGAGGGAAGAAGGGTCCTGTGCAGCACTGAGCAGGGCATTGGACAATGAGCAATAGAGCAAATACTTGGTCAGGGTGACTGGGGTTTTATCCAAGGGAGCTAACATTGAAGAAGAAAGCTTCCTTATCCCAATGGTCCTCTAGCCCACTTTTCACAAGTTCTTCACCAATCCTGCACCATATGGCAAAATCACAAAGCTGCCTCTACTCCCTAATCACATCCCAGTCTGTGATTCTTAGACTCCCATGACATTTCTCTGTAGCATCTCTCCCAGGGTCTACTTTCCCCACCACCACTGTGCCCCTTACCAACTCCTCCTAGAGATTAGAAGGGTCATTGCCTCTCCCTACAGGAAAGTATCTGCCTGGAACCATGTCAGGCCACCAAGAGTTCTTGGAACCCACATGATGCCTCACATGGGAGATACATAGGAGTAGCATTGATATTGGACAAGTTCAGCCCAAAGTGAGCTACCCTTGCCTCAATTTAGACTTGGTTCTTATTGTGCTATTCCAGGTCAGTCTGATTCTACCAGAGCACACCTCTGCAAAAAATTTAAGTATACAGAGACCCTAGGAATTGAAATCAAAGCTCATGCTTAGAGGAAAACTCTCCACTGATAAGAAAGCGTCCCTAGCTCTCATTCAGAAGCAATCTTTCCTTCACCTTAAATGTCTTGGTCAAGGGTTTATCAACCAAAAGGCAAAAAATTCTTTCTTCTTAATCCAATTCTTTACTATTGCATCTGATGTTCTAAAAAAGGGCTTCTTGAAATCTGATGGGTAAGGTGTTAAATGCCAGAAAAGAATAAAGTCAATCAATCAATCAATGGTAGATAAATTCCACATTAATTTTGAGCTCTGTGATGAACACAAGGCAAAAAATCAATGCTTGCCAAATGAAAAAGGGCAAAGTCAGAAAAGGAAATTTTTTTCCCAAAAACTTTTACAAGGATAGGGCAAACAATGGAGAATAAAAATGAAATTAAAACCATATAAAAAAAAACACCCAGCAGTGTCCTGTTAAATAATTGGATGAGATTCATCAGGGTAGCAACTGGCTCTGAGCGTTTTTTAATTTTCTCCCTGCTGGATGTTACCCTCTCACAGTATCAACAAATAGATTAACTACTTGTCAGAAATGAAGCCTTAGCAGAGCAAAATTGAATTCTCCAATATTTATCTTCATTCCTCCCTCAAAGAAAACCCTGATGGATTATTTTTTTAATTGTTTTAGCGAATTGTCATCCACAAATTATTAATTCTCCCCCATCAGGGGCACTCCGCGTTGGAGGTACAATGGCTTAGTCCTGCCACCACTCAACCCAAGTTTAATGAGGAGTTCTAATTACTTTTTTCCCATGGAAAAATCAACTTTGAAAGAACTTCAAGGTCACCCAGTACTGCTTACGGACCTTCTTCCTCCCTTGTTGTCTCAGCTAAGCTCCTAGGTGCTGCCTTGTATGGCTCCTTTCAGTATGTCATGTGTCCCACTAGCATAGAGGACAACTTTGGCAGGATGTTAATAGTAAAAATGTCTGTGGCATCTGTGTTTGCTAACTAGGATCCTAGGAGCTATGATGACTTAAGAGCTGACTTAGTATCTTATCTCGAAGGGTAACCCTCATTAGCGAATATATATATATATATATATATACATATATATATATATATGTGTGTGTGTGTGTGTGTGTGTGTGTGTGTGTGAGTGTGTGTGTGTGTTTAAAACATTTATTATACATCTTTTCACCTGTTGTACTGTATAGAACATTTTAAAAGTTCTTGCCCCCTTGGATCTTCAAGTTTTAAGATTCTTCACATTGATTCAGACCAATAAACTGTTGAATGAAAACATAGTATAAAAGAAAAACAAAGAGTACTGGATTTTAATATTCAATTTGACACTGAATATATCTGTGTTATCCTGAACAATTTGCTTAGCCCACCTTTTTCAATTTTCTAATCCAAAAATAATGATAATAATGTCTGTCCTTTAGGGATGATTGCATCCAGAAACTGCTGCCAAATAAATCTTCTTTTGGGATAAGGGAAGAAAAACATTGCTGGATATGTAGCTCTAGAATTTTTCTTTGTCATATGTGCAATCATTGCACAGATTCCTTTTTAATGCATTTTGGATCCAAGATTTGGATAGCAGAAATCCATTTGTAGGTATACATAATAGATATCAAGTCAACCCAAACTTTCTATATGAGTGCCTGACTGCCTTACTCAGAGGGTCACCAGGCCAACCAACAAAGAAAAATCGTGGAGAGAGCTTGGAGGAATATTAGGCCACCACAGCCAAACTATGCTGTATTCTGAAGCCTTATTTGCCCATATACTCTCCTTTTCTCCCACACATTGTGGGGTTAATATCGCCAAAGATGAGTTGATCTGATATCTGTACCCCCAAACACTTTCTATGGCACTGAACACATTTAAATATACTCTTTTCTTTAATCTAGTTTCAAGCAGAGCTACTGGAATTTATATCTGGTATGTGGCCCTGGTTATGTTCTCCTACACTGTCACCTATTGATAAATGAGTATTGTGAAGATAACATAAGTCAATGTACATGAAAGGACTTTTTTTTAATCCTTACCTTCCATCTTGGAATCAATACTGTGTATTGGTTCTAAGGCAGAAGAGAGGTAAGGGCTAGGCAATGGGGTTTAAGTGACTTATCCAGGGTCACACAACTGGGAGATGTCTGAGGCCAGATTTGAACCTGGGACTCCCGTCTCTGGGCCTGGCTCTCAATCCACTGCTCCCCCCCATATGCCCTCTATGAAAGGACTTTAAAAATATATATAAAAGTATCTTTTTGTGGTAGCAAAGAACTGAAAACAAAGTCATTGATTGGGGAATGATTAAACAAACTGTGGCATGTGAATGTCATGTAATAGTACTATTCCCTAAGCAATAATGAATATGAAGAATTCAGAGAAGCATAAGGAACCAAATCTGAACTAGTTCCAATTGAAATAAAGAAGAATCAAGAAAAAAAAGCATACGTGATGTCTATAACAATATAAATGGAAAGAACAATAAAGCAAAACCGAACACTGTAATAACAATGACTAAGTTTGTTCCTAGAGAACAGTTGAGAGAATTCACCTTCCCTTTTTCATTGTGGAGGTAGGAGACTATAGGCATGAAATACTGCATCTGCCATCAGGCAGAGTGAAACGTCAGTTGGTTTTGCTTAACTTTTTTTTCCTAATCTTTTTTATTAGATATGGCTCATTGGATAGGGAAGGGAGAAGGAAACGTTCTAGAAATGAATGTGATAAAAAAACAAAAGTCTTCAATAAAAACACTCAAAAGAAGAGAAAAAAGGGAAAAAGAGAAATATATATATATATATTACTATATAAAATATAGGGAATAGCATCAACATAGTAAAAGGGTAAACACATCTATGGGCTAAAGAATAAGAACTGAATAATTTGATGACCCTATTAGACTGCTTTGTTTAAATATTGTATTAATTAGAAAGAGTTCTCACTTTTTAGGATTGGTCCAGAAGGCTTCATAGAAAAGATGTCAGGAAGGGGATTATGTACTAACCTCATTTTGTATGAAGCAGAAATAAAGAGCCATCTATGTCCTAGTAGGGGCTTTAATCAGTGTTCTTTGTTGATGATGGTGATAATGACAATTCTTCTTTTCCTATGGAGAACTCTTCATTGTGGACCTTCTGATCCATAACCTCACACCAGCTCCAAAGATTCCTTCTGAATTAGATTGGGAAATAAGACAGAAAATGTATCATTTAAAATGTGTCAGGAAGATAATAGCCAGGCTGCTCGGCCCTCCCCTGGCTTGGCCGCAGCCCAGTTTTCCCATCAGTACTGTTATATTGCTACTGCCCTGAACTTACCTAAGCGAAACTAAACTACTCACTTTTCCAGGTTGCTTCAGCTGCACATGACTCTATATGGACTCTGATTTTGGCAGGGAGAGAGAACAGAGGCAAAAGCAAGCATGAAAGCAATCTGACATTTTGTGAACGTGTTTGGGAAATAGCATATAAATTTAGATAAATGATTTTGCATTCATGCTCGGGCACTATTTGTTCTCCCTGTCACTGGAAATAGCCGCTGAAAGTAGAAAAGATACATTACTCAGATTTACGCCCTGAGTGAGGCTTCAAAGTCATGTTAACAAGAGAACGAAACGTCTCTCTATGGCTAGTGTCCAGTGACTCTTCCTGGTTTTGTTTCTCTCTGTTACTAAACACCACGATCTTCTCCTGAGTGGGGAATGGGAAAAGAAGCAGATTAGAAGAGCAAGGGGAGAAGACAAATAGGAGAGGCTCTGCATCTTCTTATCTTGGCAAAAGACACCTCAAAAGTCAAGTAGCAGAGGAAATCCCTTCAACCTGAGCATAAACTTGTATAGAATTTATATATATATTTACCTTCTTCCCCGGGGGTCCATTAGAGTAGGAGGTGATGACAAAGCCTAGGTACAGGGGTGTGTGTAATTGTGTGTGTGTTTCCACTCACAGCTGGCAGTAGCACCAGATTTGACTGAGATGTGGTTCCTGTTCTTCCTGTTCGCTCCAGCACCACAGGGAGGAAAAGATATTTATGGGGCTTTGTGGGGAGGTGGTTACTTACATATGGGGAAACAGCTTTGACTGCCTCTCTGAGCCAGATGTCACACTGATTCCAGTACCTTCAGATGGTTTGCTTTCTACGCTCTATCTTGCCTACCCTCCCTCCCTATTCTTGTGCTTGGCATTTCTTCCTAATAGAAACTTGCTCGGCACCTCTGTTCTCCATTTGCTCTCCCCTGTTCTCTGAAAGTTCTCTGATGTGTCTACTTTTGAGTCTCTAGATTGGTTTCTCTCATCTTATGGCCAGAGGCTCAACAATGGCTAAAAAGGGGTGACTCCTCTTCTGGTGGCTGTTTCCTTGTTTTTTTCTTGAGAGGATGTTCAATGGGAGCTCAATGCTCAAAGATATGTACACGAATATCTACAAAATAAACTTGGCTGTTGTTTAGGCCAGTCATGATTGAAGCCAATCTGGTAATTCATATTTGAGACTGGAACAAAATGAAACACTCATAGTCCATCCAAGATATCTTTAACATAGTTTATCTAATCAAATGGAGATTTACTTTGTCGTAGCTGGAAAGGAATATTCTTTTTTTTTTTCAGTTTTTTCTATGGTTACATGATTTATGTTTTCTCCCTCCCCTCATCCCTCCCCCATCCTGGAGTTAACAAGCAGCTCCACTGGGTTATACATGTATGTATGTGTGTTACCATTCGAATCTATTTCTATGTTATTCATTTTTGTAAAAGAGAAATCCTTTAAAACCAAAACCCCAAATCACATACCCATTTAAACAAGTGATAAATCACATGTTTTCTTCTGTATGTCTACTCCCACAGTTCTTTCCTTAGAGGTGCATAGCATTCTTTCTCACAAGCCCTACAGAATTGTCCTGGATCATTGCATTGCTATTAGTAGCAAAGTCAGTTACATTTGATCATCCCACATTGTTTCAGTTACCAGGTACAATGTTCTCCTGGTTCTGCTTATTTAACTGCACATTAATTCATGGAGGTCTTTCCAGTTCTTATAGAAATCCAACAGTTTATCATTCCATATAGCATAATAGTATTCCATCATCATCATCATATACCACAATTTGTTCAGCCTTGGGTTTTGAATGATTTCAACAGGCAGAGATAAGAAAGTA
Organism: Gracilinanus agilis; assembly: GCF_016433145.1. Lineage (NCBI taxonomy): Eukaryota > Metazoa > Chordata > Mammalia > Didelphimorphia > Didelphidae > Gracilinanus > Gracilinanus agilis. The sequence continues at coordinate 164,844,275 of NC_058132.1, forward strand.
GCCAGAGTATCAGAAGCACAGAGAGAAAATTCTAGGAATGTTCAGAGAATAGTAAGTGGTGCAGCTTATTTCGGTTATAGGATTTATGCAGGGGTATTAGTGTAAGATAAGACTGGAAAGGTAGGTTTTGGCAAGATTCTGAAGGGCACTGAAAGCTAAGCTAAAGAACTCACATTTATTTGGTACTCAATAAATCATCAAATATTTTTGAGCTGGGAAAAAGGTTTTGAATAGCCTTTGGGGGAAATGGAAAAGAGAGACAAGTATAGATGAATAAAAAGATTGCTAAACAGCAGTGAAAGGTTTAGTTGACCCTAATAGTATTATTATGTGACTCTCTGATAACACTTGGCAACCTTGAAGTGGGGAACAGAGAAAGTGAACAAAAAAATTAATCAGGGTTGAAGACTGCAAGGCATCTAACATGGAAGAGAAAGGGGGAAAAATCTAATTGTAACATCTGCCCCAACGCCTGATATGAGACTCTCTCCTCATTGGTGGAAATGAATGCTTTGTCTTGTGTAAGGGTTGGGATGGAGTTGGAGAGTGAGAAAGCTGCAGTTATCATTTAGGCTAGTCAAAGGACTCTTCAAGCTTCAAGTGGTTTTTGGTGCTCCTGACTTCCATCTTCAAGGAAGAAGATGGAAGAGGCCAATTCCACTTCAGGTTGCTGAAGGAAGTCTCTGGGAAGACATGAGAAGAACTAGCCGTCTCTATCATGTCTCTATTCTCACCTTGCTACACTAGAGACTTCAGAGATTTTCCTTTTGGGTGAGATCCAGGACTCTTAGTTGAGCTGTTATTTCACTCCCAATGAGAATGTCCCTTCACTCTGTATTATCTGGCAGTAATTCTCCTATATACACACCTTCTCTGATTTCTACTTTGCTGTGATTTGGATAAATGGGTTTCTTTGCTATTAATTATGTGTGTTTATGGGACAGTTGTTTGATGGGAGGGGAAACAAGTCATAGATACAAAGCCATGGCTTCTCCCTCTACCTCCTGTAATGATGCAATGATCAGTTGTTAAATTGAACCTGGTCATATCTCCTAGACCAGCGATGGCCAAACTTTTTAAAGAGGGGGGCAAAGGAAAGGAAATGCTCATCTGTCAGTCTGTTCTAAGCCAACTCTTTCGAAGTTTCATTGTATTGTATCCTACTCATTGTATTCATTGGATTAGGGATAATGTCTCGTGGCAGGAGAGAACATTTCAGTCTCCCCACCCCCAATCCGGCCCCAGGCTGGGCTGTGGTTTGCCAAACTACAATATAATGCAATACAATACAATGTATTTAATAAGTATTTGTTGAATTGAATTGTTGAAAGTGACAACAGCAAGCTGTCTTTGGACAAGCTTCTATTATATGAGCAAGGGATTATGCTAAGTAATGAGGATATGAAGATGGAAAAAATTCAGACACTACTCTCCAGGAGCTTACAATACAATTAGAGGGAAGAAACTGGGAATGGAATGTATATTAAAAAATAATAACAGGGGCAGCTAGGAGCTTAGGTGATTTGAGATGAGAGGTCCTGGGTTCAAATATGACCTCAAGCATTTCCTAGATGTGTGATACTGAGTAAGTCACTTAACCCCCATCAGCCTAGCCCTTACCCACTCTACTGCCTTGAAGCCATTACATAAAATTGACTCTAAGATGGAAGGTAAGGGTTTAAAAAAATCAATAAATAACAACAATGCAAGGAAATGTTAAGTGAAAATGAGATTCGGGCAAGATTTTATGAGAAAGTTGAGGAGAGAGATCTGGTTGAACTGAAATATTCTGGGAAGGCTGGATGGAGGAAGTGGCAATTGAGTGGGACCTTGAAGAAAGAGACTTGAATAAATTGAGAAAGATGGGGAGAAAATCCACATAAGGCATGGGGAATGGCACAAACAAAAACACAAAGATGAGAGGACAAGGTGAGAAAGGGGAACAAATAATAATCTTGAATACAGGGAGTACAATAGGTAGCAAGACTGTAAAGACAGGTTGAAATCCTGATGACAGAGGCTTTTAAATACCAAGATCAAGAGTTTATAATTTAACTAGTAGATAATGGATGGCCATCATAGGTTCTAGTATAGAGCATAAGCATGATCAGAAAGGAGAGTAAATGAGAAAGATTTTCAAGTAATTGTTGTCTGAGATATAAATAGGAAAGGGTATAACCTGGAGTCAATGAGATCAGTTAGGTATTCTATGGCTCACAACACTGCAGAAAAGCAGGCCTAGACACACATGAACATATATGTAATACTGGAGATTTCTCAATATTTATTATTCTCTATTGCATACATTTCCCCTGGCTAGAATTCACTCCAGGAACAACAGAATTTGGCTTATTTCTAGCTCTCCCTGAAGAATATTCAGTCTTCTTCGAACAAGATGCCAAAAAATATTTTGAACATAAAGCATATTACAAGATATAATGAACAGAAATAAGGCCCTGTACCCACATCTAAATAAGAAGGGGATAGAACTGAGTTTTACCCACCTCTAAATAAAGAAAACATAAAATCAATAAGAAAAGTTCCAAGGTGATAGGAACTTTATTGAAGACAAATTCCACATCTTGTCTTTTGGCCTGCTTCTCTTGGATTCTTCTTTTTTTTTTTTTTTAATAAATTTTTATTGATCTCATTTGTTTCTAATGCCATCATAGTGTAATGGTTAAAATAGAGGTTTTGACAAAATATAAGAGCAACTTTTAATAATTTAGGTTTTAATGAGAATATAGTAGAGTTGTAAATTAATATTATCTCTTTATGCCAGAGAAAAGAAAACTTCTAGCAGCTTTTAACAATTAACAATTTAGTTTAATTAAAATAGAGATAGTAAAAGAATATAGTAAAAGAGGTAAAGATAGAAAAGAAGAAAGAGAGATTACTAATCTTATACCCTATAAATATACCTAAAATTTCTAATACTGCCTAAAATTCCTAATAACTACCTCTGTCTTCTGAAGATAGCTTCTTCTTGTCTGGCAAATGCCAGGCCTATCTAACCTATGCCATCTATAAATGATTCACTAACTACCTAATGCCCTAAAATAATGGAAAGCTATTACTCACTCACTCCTTCAGTCAGTTTTCTATAGCAGCCCAAACTGTCACTAGCCAACTAACAGCAGATCCTTGTCTATGAGACAGACCTCCTGCTCTCTAGAGATCCCAGAGGCAAAAAATCCTTTAAAGACTAAAGCCAAAAGTCCTCTCAGTAAACTCAGGCCCACCTTTATATTCCTGCAACTAAACGCCAACCCACATTACCAGCAACCAACCTCCAGTGACCAATTCACATCCAGCAGCCAACTTCCCTGCAACTGCAAGCCCTAACTGTCAGCAACTGACTCTCCTAACTTTCAGCAACTGACAGCCTGCAACTCACATTTGCTCAGAAGGGGGCTCCCTGGTTTCTACTTCCTGTCACTGTGGGCTGGTTTATCCCTACATATCTCTATGGTAAGAGCATCTCCATGTCCTCCATTAAATTAAGGAGTTCTTTTTTACAATAGTTAGCCATCCCTGTCTGACTCCTTGAGAACCATTTCATATAACAAATAGCACTTTTTAGAAAAGAAAAAAAAATCAACACAACTGATCAATACATTGAAAAAGTCCAAAAACTTGTACTTCTATATGTTTCTATATTCATTCATGCATATCATTTCTTATAGCACAGTAACATTTCATTACATTTATATATAATGATTTGTTTAGTCTTTTCCAAATTGATGGGCATCTACTTTGCTTCCAATTCTTTGCTATCATGAAAAGTGCTGCTATAAAGATTTTAGTGTATTTATGAGGACTTTGATCATAGTAATGGCTCCCTTTGGGTATAACTCCAGACTCTTTGATTCAAAGGGTGTTGACATTTTAGTCACTTTATTTGCATAATTCCAAATTGCCTTCTAAAATGATTGTATCATTTCATAATTCCACCAATAATTAATGAGTATGTCTGTCATTCCACAACCTCTCCAATATTGATTATTGCCAATTTTCAGAGGACGAGGTAACACCTCGGGGTTTTTTATTTGCACTTCCCTTATTATTAGTGATTTGGAACATTCTTTCATTTGGATGTGAATACTTTGCAATTCTTCTTTTGAGAACTGTTTGTTCAAATCCTTTGACCACTTATCTACTGGAGAATGCCTAGTAGTATATATGTATGTATATATACATATAGTATATATGTGCTATAATACATATATACACATACTAATATATAGTATATATATACCTCTTGGATGTGAAATATTTATCACAGAAATTTGATATGAAGATTTTTTTCATTCCATCACTTTTCTTCTCCAAGGTGAGTTAATTTTGTCTGTGCCAAAGCTTTTCAAATGAATGGAATCAAAGTTATGGCATTGCTTCCAGCTCTTGTTTGATTGAGAGTGCATTTCCTATCCATACTTGTGAGAGGTATACGATCTATTTGTTTTCTAACTTTTAATACTATGATCTTTAATATTAAGGTTGCTTATCCATTTAGATTGTTTTGTGGAATATAGTATAAGGTGATGGTCTAAGTCTAATTTCCACCAGAAGGCAGTCCAGCTTTCCCAGAAACTTTTATCAAATGAGTATCTTGTTCCTAGGTAATTTATGTTTTCCATTTTATCAAACACTGAGGAGCTCTATAGTTTCTGATTTCCCTTTGTCTTATCTTTCAGTGTTTAACACAATACCTAGAACAGAGTAGGTGCTTAATAAATGCTTATTGATTAAATAATAGTCTGTTCATTGATGAATCTCTCTATTTTTAACAAATAATAAATTATTTCAATGACTGCTGTTTTATAATATAGTTTGAGGTCTAGAAGTTGTGAAGATGGGATTGACTCTCCCCTTGCCTACTTTTAAATTCAATCAACCAAAAGCAAAGAAACCCCTACACTTCCAGAAATGACTAACTTCCCCTTGGGCAGTGATAAGCAAATTTAAAGGCTACAATTGGTCCCCATAAAGTGGAGGAAGGGACAGGAACTGACATAAAAAGGGACTATAAAAGATGATGAACTTCCTGTCCAAGAGGTCTTTGTCCTGAATTTTCGGGTTGGAGGATCTTCTTGTTTGGGATTTCATCTTGGGACTTTAGTCTTCAGCTTCACTTGGACCTGGGACTCTGGATCTCGGACTGCTTCTGGTAAGACTATTCCTGGATCTTCTCCTTTGGAGCTTCAACCTGGTGAGTGAAAGACAGACCTTCCTTTCCTGGCTTCTGGAGATTTTAGTTCCTGAGAGGCCTCCCCTTCTTGGAGGAGGCCATGTAGATTGAACCCTTGCTTAATTCAATACCAAGCCCTTCAGCTGAGGGGTTAACTCCTGCATGGGATGAGCTAGATACCAGAGCAACATTTAGGGCAGTGGTTCCCAAACTTTTTTGGCCTACTGCCCCCTTTCCAGAAAAAATATTACTTAGTGTCCCCTGGAAATTGATTTTTAAAAAATTTAATAGCAATTAATAGGAAAGATATATGTATTAATGTTTCTGCCTTTTTTGTAAAATATAGTAAAGAAAGGTATAAATTAGAAACATTGAACTTTGAAATTATGAAACTATTTATTGAACTCAGAATAGAATGTAATACAAAAAAAGTTAAAACATTCAAAATCCCAAATGCACCTGTGGCCATCACCGCTCCCCTGGATTGCTGCAACACCACCAGGGGGGGTGGCACCCACTTTGAGAATCACTCATTTAGGGTGATAAGCTAGATTTCTTATTCTACCCTCTTTTACATTTCTCTACTTTCACTCTTTCCCTCTTTTTATAAAGAAAGCTGCTAAAAAGTCATTTTGACTTGTGCTGTACTAATTTTTAAAATTGGTGACCATATTCTCTCATATTTAGTCCAGCCCTTAATTCAATTCCTTACAAAGTGTTATTCTCCATTCATCCCTACTTTTTTATCATTTCCTTTTATTGTCTAGATATTTTGCTATTCCAAATCAATATTGTTATTTTAAAAATAATTTTGTACAGTATTCCCTTGATAATTTGATTTGTATAGCATTAAAGTATAAATTAATTTTAGTGTGGTGTGTCATTTTCACAGTGGCTTAACCTGCTCATGAATATTGCATTTTTCTCCAGCTATTTAACTTATTCTTTTTTTTTTAAACCCTTAGCTTCCCTCTTGGAGTCAATACTGTGTACTGGCTCCAAGGCAGAAGAGTGGTAAGGGTAGGCAATGGGGGTCAAGTGACTTGCCCAGGGTCACACAGCTGGGAAGTGTCTGAGGCCAGATTTGAGCCTAGGACCTCCTGTCTCTAGGCCTAGCTCTCAATCCACTGAGCTACCCAGCTGCCCCCTTTATCTTATTCTTTATGAAGCCCTTTGTAATTGAACCTCTACAAGTCTTTTGTGTATCTTAGTAGGTCAGTCCTCAAATATTTCATACATTTTGGGGTTATTTAGAATGAGATTTCCCTTTCTGTTATTGCTTTATTAGGGTAGGTTAAGGGAGGATTCATTCTAAAAAAATTGACTCGACTAAAGAGAGTAGAGCATAAAGATGGGTTCAAAAGAAAAGAAAGGATAAGCATTTGTGCTTGGATGCTAGATGAGGTAGAGAGAACAGGGACATGGGAACAAAAACAGGTTGCATAAACCTCGGTAACTTGAGATGAGCACACTATTTTTCTCTATTACCTTCTCCTTTATAGAAGGAGGATGGGAAACAAGGAAAATGAAAAGTATAAGAGAATAGAATAAAGATAAATAATTAATCATAGTTGTGAATGTGAATAGAATTAACTCACCCCATAAAATGGAAGAGACTAACAAAATGGAATAAGAAGCAGAATCTAACAATGACACTTACAAGAATCACACTCAACAACAAGGGCAGAGTCAGGCCACTTAGATGCAGCAAAAGCCCAGACCTCTCTGAAAACCCTTCCACACAAACCAAAAGCAAAGTGTTCTGAGGGGACAGAAAACCAAATCTAACTACAGGACAGAGCTGGGGGATCCACCTACTGGATTCAACTTAAAAGGTATGCCAAAAAAAAGCCTGAATTCTTGAACTCTCAGGTTTAAGGAAAAGGATGAAGGAAAGTTCCAGGACCTCTCCCCAACCTACTGTTCTGAGTCTCCAGCAGTCCCTGGAATCTTGCAGTGAGGACTGTAGCCCAGAGGGAGTACCTTGCTGCATAGCTGTGCCAGGTTTAGGGTGCTGACCACAGTTGGCAGGGAAGCAGCTGGAGGAGAAGCATGGAGAGAGAGCAGCCTAGTCATAGCCAAAACCCTCCATCTTGGCCCCCACCCCCAACCCTTCTCAAGGTTTGGCCTCAGGGCACATCCAACTCTACAGATAAGCTCCACCTTGGCTTAATCTTATCAATAGGACAGATAAGAAGCCTTCAGAGGGCAGGAAAACTCAATCTCCAACACCATCCCCACCACTGACTGTGCTGAGAGCCTTGCTGACTAAGATCCCAGGGAGAAGGCTTCAATCACTATAGAATACCTTGATAACAGGGCAGGAAGCACAGCTCCCTTCAGACTCCACACCATCACCAACACCTTCAGCTTCTGCTACCAGCTGGGGAAGATCTGACCTCAGGGCTCATTAATACTCCATCAGCCTAATCTAGTCAATCAGGAGAGCAGAGAAGAAGCCCCTTCAGGATAGGATAGCCCAAACCCACAGATTCAGCAAATGAACAGAGGAGCAAGATTACAACCAATGACAGAGGGGAAAGAAGGAAAAAATATGAGTAAACAATAGAAAAAGAAAAAAGAAATTACAATTGACAACTTCAATCCAGGTAATGAATAAAGAACAAATGGAAAAGAGGAGGGTCAAGGAATACCAAGATAAAATGCAGAAATTCCAGCGAATTGGACACAGACTTTGGAAGAATTCAAAACACAATTTAAAAAACAATTAAGAGAGGCTGAAGACAACTGGGAAAAGAACTTAAAAACTAAATAAGTCATCTGGAAACAGGCACATGAACTAAAACAAGAAAATAGTGTCTTAAAAGTCAGAATAGACCAGCTTGAAAATAAGACAAAGAAGGTGAAAGATGACCTACAAAGAAAACCACACCAGAAGGAGGAGGACAACCAAAAAGCCAGAGATGAAATTCAGTCTTTAAAAATTAGAATACAGCAACTAGAAGCAAATGACTTCACAAGGCAGCAAGAGTCTATAAAACAAAATCAAAAGAATGAAAAAATTGAGAAAAATATGAAAACCTATTGACAAAACTATAGACATGGAAAAGAGATCCAGGAGAGACAATTTAAGAATTATTGGACTACTAGAAGATCATGACAAAACAAAAAGTCTGAACATCATTCTACAGGAAATTATCCAAGTAAACTGTACCAACATTCTCAAATAAGCAGGAAAAACAGAGATTGAAAGAATACACAGATCACCTCCTGCATTTAATTCCCAATTGACAGTGCCCAGGAATATTAGAGTCAAATTTATGAACTACCAGACCAAGGCAAAAATATTACAAGCTGCTAAGAAGAAGACATTCAGATATCATGGAACCACAGTTAGGATAACATAGGACCTGGCTGCATCCACAATGAAGAACCAGAAGGCATGGAATATGATATTCTGAAAAGCAAGAGACCTGGGTCTACAACCAAGCATCAATTGCTCAGCAAAACTGACTATATTCTTGCAGGGGAAAATATGGTCATTTAATAAAATAGAATACCTCTAAGCATTCACAAAGAAAAGATTGAATTTAAACAGAAAATATGATGCCCAAACTCAAAACTCAAGAGAATCACCAAAAAGTAATTAAGAAAGGGGAAAAAAGCTTTTTTTAAGGGATCCAAAAAGTTCAAATGATTTGTATTCCTAAAAGAAAAGATGATATTGGTAACTCTTTAAAATTGTTATTATCATCAGGGTAGCTAGAAGTATACTGTAGGGATTAAAATTTAGGGGCTTGACTAAAATATGAGAACTCTAAATTAATATTGTGGTCACCTATTACAAATATTATAGCTCAAGTCAAGTGACTTTTAGTAGCTTTTATTTACAAAGAGTGAAAGTAGAGAAATGTAAGAAGAGGGTATAGAAAATGTCTATCTATCATATCACACTAAATGTTGCTCGAGTGTCTGATTCAGCCCCAGTAGAGCTAGTTAACCCTGTAGGAAGGAAAGAGAGAGAAATGAACAGGAAAGGTAAGTAAGGAAAGTGTTTGTTGGTGAAGGCCTGAGTCCAACTCTGGCCTGGCCCAGCTAGGTTGAACTCAACCACCACAAGTTCATTCCTGATTATATTTGGAGACCTGTTTCATCCTATAAACCAACCAGAGAGGATTAAGTAGTGTCAGGAATAGCTAGTGAGGTTTGGAGAGTCTTATCAGTGAGGTCAGGCAAGAAATAGAAGGAACTCCCTTGAGGGAGTTATAGAAGGTGGGAGACTAGTGAGAATCCCTTAGAGCTAGGGAACCCCTATTCCTTTATCCTCCCTGGTTGGTTTATAGGATGAAACAGGCCTCCAAATATAGTCAGGAATGAACTTGTGATGGTTGAGTCCAACCTACCTGGGCCAGGCCAGAGTTGGGCTCAAGCCTTCACCAACACTGTGATTTGTTCAGACTTGCTGATCACAGATATTTTTAGTAGACAGGAACACTTTTCAGCAGACAGAAACACTTTGATTTTACTTCAAAGTAGGTTTTCTTCAAGCAGGAACAAATAGAGGTAAGGTATAAACTCTATTCAGCTCCAGGAAAAAGGAAGCCAAGACCTCCAGTCAGCTCTCAAGACAAGAAGTTCAAGAGCACTCCCATCTGGGCAGTTGGTGTCCCCTTCATATACACTCTCTGAGTTCAGTTCCAGAATCCAGAATCATTTGGTTCCTGGCATGTGGCTAGCTTTCCTCTTGCAAAACCTTTCCATGCTTATTTTTCCTGTTCATTTCTCTCTCTTTTCTTTCCTCAGTCCTCAGCCAGAAGACCTGGTGATGTCTTATACAAAGGTTCCAGCAATTCAGCCTTCTCCAGGAGAAGGAGATCTCTCCAGAACTAATCTCTCCAGAAGCCAGGAGGGAAGACCAGCTACTCACTCACCCAAGACAAAAATCCAAAGGAGAAGTTCCAGGAGCAGTCCAAGAAGCCAAAGTCCCAAGTTGAAGCTGAGGTCCAAGTTCAAAGCCACCTCCAAGAAGCAAGTCACCAGCCAAAGCTCCAAGCTGAAAATTCAAGCCAAAGACTCAAGCTGAAAGACCCCTTGGACAGGAAGTTCAGGACTTTGTATAGTCCTTTTCCCATGTCATTTCTTGTCTCTTCCTCCACTTCACAGGGGCCAATCACAGCTTCCAAATTGCCTAGCACTGCCCAGGGGGACAGTGTCTGTGGGATCTACCTCTCATCCTTTGAGGGTATAAACTCTTATCAAAGGATTCACAAGTTTCTGGAGTTGTGACCCATTTTAGTTAAGTGAATTCGGAACTCCCTTATTTAGTGTTAAGTAGGGGTCTTTAAGTTTTTGGTTGATTAATTAGAAATAGACAAAAATAAAAAATAATTCCCTTTCACAATACTTAGAGGGAACAGTGAAAAACTGTATAGGATGAAATGTCTATACACACACACACACACACACACACACACACACACACACACACACACACATATATATATATAACTAGGGGTAAAAAAGAGGATAATACTGAGAAATGGGAAGAGATAAAATAGGATAAATTTATATTTCATAAAGAAACACATGGGGGGAGTGGGGAAGAAAAGCAATACAATGGAAGGGTGGAAGAGGTTGGAGACAGGTAATACTTAATTCTTACACACATTGAAATTGACTGAAACAGGGAAGAACAATCAGATCCATTGGAGCAGAGAATTGTATCATGTCCTATAAAGAAGGGTAATAAATGGACTGGCGGGGAGAGAAGCAATACAAGGGAGGGAAAAGGTTGGGGTAGTTTAAAAGGTACTATAGTTAGAGAGGAATCAATAAGAGGAGAGGTACTTGGAAGAGGAGTAACATTAGGGAGGGGAAAAGGGGGAAGCTGACTAAAAGCAAAAATTTGGAGGAGAGGGTAAGAGGGATAAGAGAAAAGGCAGAAACTAAAAAGGAAGTAAAATTAGAGGGAAATAAACAGATAGCAATCATAACTGTGAATGTGAATGTGAATGGGATGAAATCCCTAATAAAAAGGAAGTGGACAGTAGAATGGATTAAAAACCAGAATCCTACCATATGTTATCTACAAGAAACACACTGGAGGCAGATAGATGCACACAGGGTAAAAGTAAGAGGGTGGAGCAGAATTCACTGTGCTGTAACTGAGACAAAGAAGGAAGGAGTAGCAATTATGATCTCAGATGAAGTTAAAGCAAAAATAGATCTCATTAAAAGAGATAAGGAAGATAATTACATCTTCCTTGATGAAAACAGTATAAATAGTGAAGAAATGTCAATACTCAACATATATGCACCAAATGGTACAGCAGTCAGATTTCTTAAGGAGAAACTAAAGGACCTGAAGGAAGAAATAGATAGTAAAGCCATACTAGTGGGGGACCTTAACCTTCCTCTATCAGAACTAGACAAATCAAACCAAAAAATAAATAAGAAAGAAGTAAGAGAAGTGAATGAAATATGGAAAAATTAGAGCTAATATATATTTGGAGAAAAATAAATAGAGATAAAAAGGAATATACCTTCTTTCAGCAGCACATGACACATATACAAAGACTGACCATGAACTAGGTCATAAAAACATTGGAAGGAAACATAGGAAAGTAGAAATAATAAATGCAGTTTTTTAGACCATAATGCAATAAAAATCATAATCAATAAGGGCTCATGGAAAGGCAGATTTAAAACTAATTGGAAACTAAATAATCTAATTCTTTAAAACTGGTTGGTCAAAGAACAAATCAAAGAAACAATTATTGATTTAATTGAAGAGAATGACAATGAGGAAACAACTTATCATAATCTATGGGTGCAGCCAAAATAGTACTCAGGGGAAAATTTATATCCCTGAGTGCATATATCAACAAATTGGAGAGGGAAGAGGTCAATGAATTGGGCATGCAACTTAAAAAACTAGAAAGGGAACAAATTTTAAATTCTCAAATAAATATTCCATTGGAAATCATAAAAATCAAAGGAGAAATTAATAAAATTGAAAGCAAACGAACTATTGAACTAATAAATAAAACTAGGAGCTGGTACTTTGAAAACACAAATAAAATATATAAAGTACTGGTTAATCTAATTTTTTTAAAACCCTTATACTTCGGTGTATTGTCTCATAGGTGGAAGATTGGTAAGGGTGGGCAATGGGGGTCAAGTGACTTGCCCAGGGTCACACAGCTGGGAAGTGGCTGAGGCCGGGTTTGAACCTAGGACCTCCTGTCTCTAGGCCTGACTCTCACTCCACTGAGCTACCCAGCTGCCCCCCGGTTAATCTAATTTTAAAAAAATAAAAGAAAACCAAATTAACAGTATTAAAGATGGAAGGGCAACCTCACCTCTAATGAAGAGACAATTAAGGTAATTATTAAGAACAAGTTTGCCCAATTTTATGGCAATAAATATGACAATCTAGGTGAAATGGATAAATATTTACAAAAATATAAATTGCCTAGATTAACAGAAGAGGAAATAGAATACTTAAACAATCCCATCTCAGAAAAAGAAATTGAATGAGCCATCAAGAAATTCCCTAAGAAGAAATCCTCAGGGCCAGATGGATTCACAAGTGAATTCTATCAAATATTTAAAGAACAACTCATCCCAGTACTATACAAACTATTTGATAAAATAATCAAGGAAGGAGTTTTACCAAATTCCTTTTATGACACAAATATGGTACTTATTCCAAAGCCAGACAGACTAAAAAGAGAGAAAGAAAACTACAGACCAATCTACTTAATGAATATAGATGCAAAAATCTTAAATAGAATACTAGCAAAAAGACTTCAGCAACTTATCACAAGGGTTATTCACTATGATCAGATGGGATTTATACCAGGAATGCAAGGATGGTTCAATATTAGGAAAACTACCCACATAATTGACCATATCAATAAGCAAACCAACAGAAATCACATGATTATCTCAATAGATGCAAAAAAAGCATTTGACAAAATACAATACTCATTCCTATTGAAAACACTAGAAAGTTTAGAAATAGATGGGCCTTTTCTTTTCTTTTTTTTTTAAACCCTTACCTTCTCTCTTTGAGTCAATACTGTGTATTGGCTCCAAGGCAGAAGAGTGGTAAGGGTAGGCAATGGGGGTTAAATGACTTGCCCAGGGTCACACAGCTGGGAAGTGTCTGAGGTTAGATTTGAACCTAGGACCTCCCATCTCTAGGCCTGGCTTTTAATCCACTGAGCTACCCAGCTGCCCCCTTTAACTTATTCTTTATGAAGCTGTCAGATCTAAGGGAAAGAAAAGATTTTAAGACCAAACAAGAGATAGAGAATATTACAAAATGTAAAATGAATAATTTTGATTACATTAAATTAAAAAGGTTTTGTACAAACAAAATCAATGCGACCAAAATTAGAAGGGAAGCAACAAATTGGGAAAAATATTTTTACCAAAAAACTCTGACAAAAGTCTAATTACTCAAATTTACAAGTAGATAAATCAATTGTACAAAAAAATCAAGCCATTCCTCAATTGATAAATGGGCAAGGGACATGAATAGGCAGTTTTCAGATAAAGAAATCAAAACTATCAATAAGGGGGCAGCTGGGTAGCTCAGTGGATTGAGAGCCAGGCCTAGAGACAGGAGGTCCTAGATTCAAATCTGGCCTCAGACACTTCCCAGCTGTGTGACCCTGGGCAAGTCACTTGACCCCCATTGCCTACCCTTACTACTCTTCCACCTATGAGTCAATGCACAGAAGTTAAGGGTTTAAAAAAAACCTATCAATAAGCAGATGAAAAACTATTCTAAATCATTCATAATTAGAGAAATGCAAATCCAAACAACTCTGAGGTACTACTTCATACCTAGCAGATTGCCTAATATGACAGCAAGGGAAAGTACTAAATGTTGGAAGGGATGTGGCAAAATTGGGATTTTGTTCACCTCTCTTATCTCTTTTTTATTTATTTTTTTGTTTGATTTATCTAGATCTGATAAAGGAATATTTAGATCTCCCACTAGTTATAGTTTTACTATCTTTTTCTTCCTTGAGCTCTGCCAGTTTCTCCTTTAGAAATTTGGATGCTATTCCATTTGGTGCATACATGTTGAGTACTATTATTTCCTCATTGTCTCTACTGCCTTTTATCAGGTTGTAATTACCTTCCCTATCTCTTTTAATCAGATCTAGTTTTATTTTGTCTTTGTCAGAAATCATCATTGCCACTCCTGCCTTCTTTTTCTCAGTTGAAGTTCAATAGATTTTGCTCCAGCCATTGACCTTAACCCTGTGTATGTCCAACTGCCTCATCTGTGTTTCTTGTAGACAACATAAGGTAGGATTTTAGTTTCTAATCCACTCTGCTATTTGCTTCTGTTTTATGGGTGAGTTCATCCCATTCACATTCGGAGTTATAATATAGGATTAACATTGCCATGTTTGCTTGGGGCAACCTGTCAGTTGCCCTGGTTGGAATGTTGACCATGGCATGAGCCACAGGGCGAGTACCTACTGCCAGTTGTACCCAGGGTATATGAAGCCCTGGAAAGCCAGGGCTGGGTTCTGTTCTTTTCCCTACTTCTCTTCTCACCTTCACTTCTACCCCTTGGGGGTGGTTCCAGGGTGGTTGAGGGAGGAGGAACATGGGAACTTCGTTTTCTAGGCTAGGTAGGTTTAGGAGAACTTTGTTGACCCAATAGGAACATCAACTAGATATGCCTTATCAAGACGTTACTCTATTTTATCATCAAGAGATCATTTGTTTCTGTTCCTGGGCTGGTCCCTTGGGATAGCTGAAGATCATAGCAAGGAAGTTCGTCAACAACCTGAACTTAGATCAAGAAGGCAGTACTAGACTAGATTCATAGGTTTCCTAACCCACTCTCCAATCCCTTTTCCCTAATCAACTTTCCAAATAAAACCTTAGTTTAATTTATGAACTAGTGGCTCCTACCTTCAACTCAGATCTAAGTAGACTGCTATTCAAGATTCTAGGAGGGTGGCAGAGTAACTCCATTACTGTTAGACAGGAAGCACCACACTTTCCTTCCTGTCTAATCTCTGTCAACCAATAGGAGTTACTTCCTCAGCCAGGTTAGAGGCTGAAGGGTAATCTTATAGGGGATTTAGTCCTTGCTAAGGGGAATTACATCATTCTCTTGGCTGGCTTAGGTGCTGGGTGCTTGTCATTCCTACATCCAGCTCCATCAGTGAACAGCTTGTGATTAAGCCACACTAGCTTCCTGACTGTCTACAGGTTTACCAACCTCCATTACTGAACCACCCATATACCCTTACTACAGTATGTCCAACAGCCTCATGTGTGTTTCTTGTAGACAACATATGGTAGGATTTGGGTTTCTAATCCACTGTGCTATTTGCTTCTGTTTTATGGGTGAGTTCATCCCATTCACATTCAGAGTTATAATTATCAGCTGTGTATTCCCCAACCTTTTGGTATCCTCTCCTAGTTCTACCCCTTCTTCTTACGCTATTTCCTTTTAAACCAGTGGTTTGTTTTAAATTAGTTCCCCTTGTCCCCTCCCTTGGTTTACTTCCCTTTCCACCCCCTCCCTTTTTATTTCCCTCATTATTTTTTAAGGTCTAATGAATTCCCTCCCCCCCTCTTCCCCTCTCTTTATGAATTCCCCACCCCACTGTCCCCCTTGGTTTATCCCTTCTGACTTTATCCATAGGGTTAGATAGAATTTGATATCCCAATGTATCTAGCTATTCTTCCCTCTCAGGATTAATTCCTCTGAGAGTAAGATTTAAGTATTGCCTATTAACACTCTCTTCCTCTCCTTCTTATAACAGTATTCATACCCTCCCCTTCCCATGCCCACTTTGTATAGTATAGATTATCCTATTTTTCTTATTCCTTCAAGTTTCTCTTGGTGCCATCTTCTCTTCCCCCCTATTTCCTCCCCCTTATCATCTTAGACCATTTAGTACTTCAACCTCTCCTTATGACTAATTCTTCTAATTACTATAATAGTGAATTTTTTAGAATTACACATAATATTTCTCCATATAGGAATACAAATAATTTGATTTTATTGAAACCCTTGAAGAAGGAAATTTAAAGGTCAGGGTTTTCTTTCTTTCCCCTCTCTTTCTTGCTTACCTTTTCATGTTTCTCTTGGTTTTTGTTGTTGGATATCAAACTTTCCATTTAGTCCTGGTCTTTTCTGTGCAAATACTTGGAAATCTTCTATTTTGTTGAATGCCCATACTTTCCCTGGAAGTATATAGTCAGTTTTGATGGGTAGGTGATCCTCTTGCCTTTCTGAATATCATGTTCCAAGCCTTGAGGTCTTGTAGTGTGGAGGCTGCCAAATCAAGTGTAATCCTGATTGGTGTTTCTTGATATCTGAATTGTCTCTTTCTGGCTTCTTGTAATATTTTCTCCTTAACTTGGAAGCTTTTGAATTTGGCTATTACATTCCTGGGGGTTGTCTTCTGAGGATTTAGTGTAGAGGGTGTTCTATCGGCTCTTTGAATGTCTATTTTGCCCTCTTGTTCAAGGACATCGGGGCAGTTTTCTTGGGTAATTTCTTGTAGTATGATATCTAGATTTCTATTTGTCTTTGATTTTTCTGGAAGACCAATAATTCTCAAGTTGTCTCTTCTAGACCTGTTTTCTTGATCTGTTATCTTCTCATTGAGATATTTCATGTTTCCCTCTATTTTTGTCAGTCTTTTGACTTTGCTTTATTAATTCTTGCTTTCTCCTAAGTCCCTCAGAATTGTCTTAGGAGAAAGAACACTTTCCACACTGTAAAAGTCAGTTAATGTAAAAAGCTGTTTGACAGTTAATGGCTGATTGGGAGACTGGAGCCACACAAGGGAATAAACATAGTGGGGAACACACACAAGCCCCACTAGGGAAAGGAAGGTAATACTAAATAAAATGAAATACACAGGGGAATTGAGAAATAGGTGGTGAATGAAGGAATGACAGTTTAGCTGGGTACCAGGCAGTTTAACTGACAACTCCAAATGAGCCAAGGAAATGTAACTCTGTGGGTTCTTGGTTTTGGAGGAGAGTACAAACAGGAAGCTTACAATAACAGTTTAATGTTATAATTAAAGGGTAAGTGATGAGGGAAAGGTCAAACTAACTCTTAACAGCTATGGATGAAACCAAGGGGCTGGAGGATAGAAATCACTACACTATTACTATAGCAGACAGTCAGGACAAGACTGGATGGTCAGAAAGGGAAAAGGGTTTCTCACTAAGGTGTTTTCTTCATCTCCACAGTTGAAATCAGTTTACTTAGGAACACAGGTATCACAGGTATCACAGCAATTAATCCACACTGTGAAGTCAGGGAGATGAATATATCTGCATGTTCACCATGCAGATATTAATTCTATGCTCAACCTGAATTTCCTTGGCTTGAGTGATGTTTCTTGATGGAAACAACCCACTTTTTTCAGTTTCTTCACTTAGACAGTTAAGCCAACGAACACAACTGCCATTTCCAGAATCTCTCTCAGAGAAAAGTCCCTCCTCTGTCCAATGTCCCATGATTGGAATTCTCAGGCCTTGCCTATGAGCACTTGCCTGCTTTCTACTCCTTATTCTAAAAATCCTATTTTTCCCTATAACAACACCCTGAGAAAGAACTGTGGGTGTAGAAACACAGAAGAAAAACAATTGCTTGATCACATGGTTTAATGGGAATATAATTGGGTATGTAGACTCTAAATGATCACTCTATTGCAAATATTAATAATATGGAAATAGGTCTTGATCAATGATCCATGTATTTGTGAAATTGCTCACTGGCTATGGGAGAAGGGTGGGAGGAAGGGAGGGAAAGAACATGAATCACATAACCATGGAAAAATATTCTAAATTAATTAAATAAATAATAAACTTAAAAAAAGAAAAAGAACCACACTCAAAATGTAAAGAATCACATAGAGTTAAAATAAGGGCTTGGATCAAAATTTATTATGATTCTGTTGAAATTTTTAAAAAGGCAAGAGCAGCAATCATGAATTTGACAAGGCAACAACAAAAAATAGATTTAATCTAAAGAAATAACAAGTAAATCATATTTTACCAAATGGTATCAAGATAATACTAAACATATATGTACCAAATGGCCCAGCATCAACATACTTAAAGGAAAAGAATATAATTAAAAGACCTGAATATAATGTTAGAAAAGTTAGTTATGCTTGATCTTTGAAGATTATTTAACAGTAAATAAAGAAGTATATGTATTCTCAGTTATATATGACATAGCTATGAAAAATAACTATATAAAAGTCTCAGAAAAATTTAACAAAAGCATAAATGTTAAATAAATATTTTGCTGGCTGCAACACAATGACAATTATATTCAATAAAAAGCAACTAAGAAATTATTAAAAATTAACTCAAGGTTAAGTAACTTAATCTGAAATAATTTGTGGGACAATGAAGGAGCCATAGAACTAACAGAAAGTTTCATAAAAGATCGTGAAATCAATTAGATAATCTAACAATACTTTGAGATATAGTAAAAATTGTCCTTTGAGGGAAATCAATATCATTTAATATATTTGTCAGTGAGAAAGACCAGATCAACAAATTGGCAGGCACTAAAAAGAAAAAACTTAAGAAACCAAAAAATTAGTTATCCCTCCAATTAAACATCAAAATAAAAATTGAAGAAAATGGAAAAGATTAACTTTTTAAAATAAAAATAATCCCAATAAATCAATAAATAAAACTAAGAATTTTTGAGGGGGGAGTACAGTAAATAAATACTTAATTAGGCAACTTGATTGTTTAAGACAAAAGAAATTTATTGGCACCAAAATGAAAATGATTAATTTAAAACAAATGAAGAAATAAAAGATATTATTAGAAACTATTTTGCCCAATTATATAACAATAAAACTGACAATCTAAATGAAGTGGAAGAATAATTACAAAAATATAAAATGCCCAGATGAATAGAAGAAATAGAGGACATAAGTAATCTAATCTCAGAAAAAGAAACTGAATAAGGTAGAAATGAGTTCCTATAGGGGGAGGGGTTGAAACAGGACCAGATGAATATACAAGCTAATTTTGTCAAACATTTAAAGAAAAATTCATCCCAGTACTATAGAGTCTGCTTAATAAAAACCAGAAAAGAAGAGCTCCTACCAGAATTTTACTATGATATAAATGTAGTCATGACACCTCAACCAAGGAGTTAAGCTGAGAAAGAAAATTATATACTAGTATCCATAATTAATAGCTACTAAATTTTTTTCTATAAAATCTTAGCAAGAGAAATAGCACTATATGACAAAGATTATATATATGCTATGACAAGTTTGGATTTATAACAAGAATTCAATACTGGCTCAATATTAGGAAAACTATAAACATAATTGACCACATTAATTAAAAAATAGTAAAAATCATATCATTATATTCATAGTGCAGATAAAATATTGGGCAAAATATGACAATCATTCTTATTAAAAATACTAGAAAGCACAAGAATACATCTTTCCTCTATATGATACATTATCTCTATCTAAAACTAAGAATAAGCATCATCTATAATAGGAATAAAATAGAGGTCTTTCCATTAAGTACAAAGGTAAATCAAGGGTGTCCATTGTCAATATAACTATCATGATAAAAGAAAAATGAATTGAAAGAATAAGCAAAGGCAAAGAGGAAGCAAAATCATACCTTTTGGTAGATGATATGATTTATTCAGAACTAAAAATAAATTGCTACAACTAGCCATGCCAGCAAAGCTGCAAATTCCATAATAAACTGATTAAATTATTAGCATTTCTGTATCTTACTAACAAAACTTAGAAGGAAGAGATAGAAAGAGGAAATAAATTTAAAATAATAACAATACTTGGTAGTCTACCACCAAGAAGCACACAGAAACTAAATGAATGTAACTGCAAAACACTCTATACCAGTGATGGGCAAACTTTTTAAAGAGGGGGCCAAAGGAAAGGAAATGCTCATCTGTCAGTCTGTTTTTAAGGCAACTCTTTCAAGTTTCATTGTATTGTATCCTACTCATTGTATTAATTGTATTAGGAATAATGCTGCCCCTCTGGATAGAACATTTCAGAGGGACACATCTGGCCCACGGGCTGTAGTTTACCCATCACTGGTCTATACAAATTTACATCTAAATTGGAGATATAGTAATTGTACATAGAGATGATACTGGAATATGAGACCCTCAGGTTGGAAGGGATCCAACATACTTACTGGGGAAGAACAAAGAACTACTACAAATACCTTCAATACTAATGAAGTGACTGGGCCAAACCCAAAAGGAAGCTCAGTTGCAGATGTGTTTGGTTACAAAAGGAAAGGTTGTAAAGATGATGTAAAGATCAATATTGCAAAGGAACCTGGAATGTAATATCTATGAACCAAAGTAAACTGAGTGTGGTCAAAAAGGAGATGGAAAGACAAAACATCAACATCTTGGGTGAACAAATTGTGGTATATGATGGTGATGAAATACTATTGTGCTATAAGGAATGATGAAATGGAGAAATTCCATGTGAACTGGAAAGACCTCTATGAATTGATGCAGAGTGAAATGAGCAGAACCAGGAGAACATTGTATACAGAAAGTGAAACATTGTGGAACGATCAAATGTAATAGACTCTGCTACTAATAGCAATGCAATGATCAAGAATAATCCTGTGGAACTTATTGAAAAGAATACTATCCACATCCAGAGAAATAACTATGGAAGTAGAAATGCAGAAGAAAAACACATGATTTGTCACTTGGTTATATGGGTATATGATTTGGGGTTGTGGTTTTTAAGATTACCCTATGGGGGCAGCTGGATGGCTCAGTGGATTGAGAACCAGGCCTAGAGACAGGAGGTCCTAGGTTCAAATCTGGCCTCAGATACTTCCTAGCCGTGTGACCCTGGGCAAGTCACTTAACCCCCATTGCCTAGCCCTGTAACAAATAAAATTAATATAGAAGGATATATATAAAAGATATTAGGGTTTTTAAAAAAGATTATCCTATTACAAGTATGAATAATATGGAAATGGGTTTTGAGTAATAAGACAAGAATAAACCAGTGGAATTGCTTGTCAGCTCTGAAAGTGGGGAGGGAGAGAAAATAAATCATGTAACCATGGAAAAAATATTTTAAAATAAATAAATAAACTAATGTGGGGAAAAACTTTTAAAAATAGCTCAGCTGGAATTCCATCACCTCCACTAGCCTTATTGTTAATAATGCTTCCTAGGAGAGGTGAATGAAGTCCTAGAAAAATTAGATTTAGTTGATATGTGGAGAAAAATAAATAGGGACAAAAAGGAATACACCTTCTTTTCAGCTGCATATGGCACATTCACAAAGATTGACCATGTTATAGGGCATAGAATCATTGCAAACAAATGCAAAAGAGCAGAAATAATAAATGTAACCTTCTCAGATCATAATGCAATAAAAATAATAATTAGT